>NC_031954.1:70088-92256 GCF_000303195.2 Fusarium pseudograminearum CS3096 | reverse complement strand
ATTATAAGTAATTAATTAAATAAATATTAATATATAAATAGTAAATAAATTATTAAAAAATAATAATTAAAAAAAATTAATTAAATTAAATATTTAATATTATAATATATATAATAAAATTAAATATAATATAAAGACTTATTAAGAAACTTTAAAGGTATTTAAAGAAAAATATAATAATTAATTTTATTTAATTAAATATATTATAAAAATCTTATTATTTAAGTAATAAAAGAGGTTAAGAATTTTAAGTAGCTTATTTAAATAGCTTACTTATTAAATATATTATATTATAATTTAAAATTAATATATTTAATTTTTAATTTATAATAAATATAAAATAATACTATAATAGTAAATTAATTTATATTAATTTATACTTATAGAGTTATAAGGTATATAAATTAAGTAATAATAAAGTATTATATTTTTTAATAATAAATAAAATAAGTAAATTATATTTAAATAAAAAGGTTTTATTATTAGCTAATAAGTTAAATATACTAATTAATACTAAAGGAATATATATATATATACTATAGGGATTTCTAAAGGAAATAATAATACCTTAAGTTATTATTAGTCTTATAAGTATTAATCCTTTATATAAGAGTATAGGTAGTATACTGCATTTCCCTAATAGACTAAAAGATTAAGCAGTTATAGCATAATATGCTATAACTATATTATATACCTATATATAAGGGGCCTAAGCCTTCCCTAAAGGTTTAGCGACTTTAATACCCTTATAATTACCCTCCTTCTAATAGCGATATATCTTAAGTTATTATAGAAGTCTTATAGTAGTCTGCCCTTTAAGACTAAGCTTATATTATAGCCAGATAGCTTATCTTAGCGTATTTAGTACCTTTAGTTACTATTAGGCCCTACTTTAAGGCCTAGAGTATATAATAGATATTAACCCTTAAGGCTAGCTGCAGTAGGCAACTGTATACTGCCTTATAAGCCTAATGTAAGCCTAATGCGATTATAGGTCTTAGTAAGCCTTTGATGAGGAATTAAACTGATGACCTTCGTATAGCTAGAAGACCTATATTATACTATAATAATTATAAGAGTATAAGTGGTATATTGTATTTCCCTAATAGATTAAAAGATTAAGCAGTTATAGTATAATATGCTATAACTGTGCTATATACCTGTATATAAGGGGCCTGAGCCTTCCCTAAAGGTTTAGCGACTTTAATACCCTTACACTTTATTAATTAAGTATAAGGAGAGTAAAAATATAAGTAAGTAAAAGGTAAATATAAGGTATATATAATATAACTGCTTAAGTTATAATATAATCTCTTCCCTTTTATAGTCTTATCCTTAAGGCCTATTATATTAACTTAATTTACATTTAGAGTAACTAAAGTTACTAATATGCTGCGTATTATAATTATCTATACTGTCCTTTCTTAACTTTTTTTCTTATCTTTATCTCAGCCTTAGGCACCATCTCTGTTTAAACGGCTTGCTAGTGTATTTGCGTATCAATTAATAGCAGAAGATAATACTCGAAATTGCTCTACTCGGGCAGTAACAAAGTGCCCTCAGTGACTAGCGTTGCAGGCCCTGACAGGGATATACTTGATACCCGGTCTCCGGTCTCATCCAACACAATGTCGACAATGATATTACTGTCACGTCCAATTTCCTGTCCCTGGTCAAGATAGAATCTATATCTACCACCTGCACCTCCTTGCTGAAGCGCAAGATATGCACCTAAAGCACACGAACCGCTTCCACAGGCGGGGTCCTCAAGATCGATGGCAATCATACGAACTCTCAGTTGTTGCACCTTCCTATCATCCTCGATGTAAGGATCCGACACCACCCGGTAATACATCACCCCGGTAAAAGAGGGTGCCCAGCCCTCATCAAGTTCTGCAATCTGACTAGGGCCTGCGGCAACGGCGGCAAACATCTCAGGTTGATTCGTAAAATCTACCAAGGTGTAGGTGACGCCCTTGACGATAGAGAGGCATGGATAACTCTGCTCCAGCGTAGACGTCTGAGTCTTCAAGCTCGGTTGAGTCTCGAGAATGCTGTGTTTACTAGTAGGATGTGAATGAATATGGATGTTATGTGGCACTTCGGCTGCCACAATTTCTCGTGTCGGATCATATCGCACAACAACTGGTCCTGCCTTTGCCAAAAGAGTGATCTCTGAAGAGGCGGTACGATCTGCGACAAGACCAGGAAGTAGCTGTCGAAATATCACATGGCCAGTGCCGATGACAGGATGGCCGGCGAAGTCCATCTCGTTCACAGGGGTGAAAATGTTGATAGACATCGTCCCTTTACTGTTTCGACGCAGAAAGACGGTTTCGGAGAAGTTAAACTCTCGTGCAATCATCTGCATATGAACAGGCAGTAGCGCATCACTTCCAACCTCGACAACGGCCACCTGATTTCCTTTGTACCTGATGAGAACAGGAAATTAGTAATTCTGTTAAATTCTCAGGGCGGCCATGATGCTAGAGCTGTGGGGAACCACCTTTTGGTCGTGAAAACATCTAGGGTCACTTTTTATCACGTCAACTTTGGCCTTGTGCCACAAAAAGTGGGAATAGAAGGAAGTTATTAGGTATTAATCACCGTAGGAAACCTTCTCCAAAGCCATCTTGCGGGTCAACGACGATTAACGAGAGCAGGGTAAAGAGAATTAGAAAGACGATAAAGGAAGGAAGTAACATTAAGTGTCTTAAGGCGCCTTAAACACGCCTAATACGTCGAGGGAAGAGGATTGGGAAAGCATTTGCTTTAAAAGCTGAGGCTAAAGTGGGGCGGTATCCTACAAGCGATGAGTAATTCCGACTTCTCCGCTTTGGCCGAATTGGCCTATTTAGTTCTCGGGTAGTCACGGATTGGATCGGAAGTATGCGTGGCATGCGATATAGGCAGTCTCCTTCAAGGCTTCTACTGCGCCCTTTCATCCGCTACACAAGCTAGTCGCATATAGGGTTATCTTAGTAAAAAGCGATAGCTTAGCTAATGGTCTATACCTGTCAGCAGTTAGCTTATTAGTCCTATGTGTGTAGTATGCTGTAAAGCCGCTAATAGCAATAAATAGAATCCTAATTGTCTATCTAACCTTGTTAAATAGGACAAGTCTTATAATATTACTTTCTCCAATTTAGCCAGTTAACAGTTAAAGAATTAATGCTGAGATTTACATTCCTCTGTAAATATTAAATATTTATACATTTATATAATACAGTAACATTAGCATCCTTAAACTAGGTAATAATACTTCTGGGGGGATTTTTAGCAGTTTTATTATCTTAGTGCCTTTATTAATTGCAGTATCAGTATAGCTTTAATAATCTAGCAGTATAAGACTTAGTAGTAAAGTAGTCTTTACTCTAAAAAGATTTAATATGAGATTCTACTAACAGTAAATCTCCTTATATAAGGCTGCAGGCGTGAGAAAATTAGGTAAAGTGATAATGCCTGTTCCTCCAGCCTGAGAGATTGCAGATGCTAGGGAGGCTGTGGCCGCATGCATCATGCTTCCCTGATGTATAGGCACTAGTGGTAAGTCAAGTCAGTCAAGCACGAACGTTGACAAGGTACGGTCAATACCGGCGATGCCGAGGTTGGAGTTCAACTCCTTTACGATAGGCATGTTTTAGTGGTGGGTAGGGAGGGATGGACGTACCCTCGTGAGACCAATCATAAAGATCACATCTCAGATGAGGAAAGAAGAATAAAGCCCAGGTGGATTGCCCACGGCATGTTGCTCCTCCATGCCATCCCGGACAAATCGGCGAAAGCGGAGCAACAACGATGATCGGGCAAGTCGCCAAGGACAATATGAACATGTATTAAGCCCACCGCTCCGACGACGGAGGGTAGAGTGCCAAAGCAAAAGTGGAGCTCGCTTGTAATGGAGGACAACATAAAGCTTGCGCGTCAACGGCCGTTTGACTTGTGACGGCAGGAAACACAAGTTTAACCTCAAGAACAAGATCCCCTAGAAATATCGCCTTTCACTGGTTCCTCCTGAACCTTGCCATAGACCGCTGATATGGAAAAACGCACCAATCTGGTCGAATATCTCTTCCTTCGGTTAACACAACTTGGAGTCTGTTCTGTGCATGGAGTTCCAGGAGATTACAACCTCACGATCCTAGACTTTCTAGAACCCGCTGGCTTACATTGGGTCGGAAATGCAAATGAGTTGAATGCTGGCTATGCGGCCGATGGTTACGCCAGGATCAAAGGAATATCTGCCCTGGTCACATCGTTCGGTGTAGGAGAACTCTCAGCAATCAACGCAATAGGTGGTGCCTACTCTGAAAAGGCCCCCGTTGTCCATATTGTTGGTACTCCTCCGACAAGAGCCCAGACTGCTGGATCATGCCTACACCACTAGCTTGGCGACGGAAACCTTAGAGTCTTCGCAGATGTGTACAAATCTTTCACAGTGGCGCAGGCCAATTTGGTTGATGCCAAAACGGCACCGAGCCTGATCGACGAGGTACTCAAGAAATTCTTCTTACAGTGTCGACCGGTCTACATTGAAATTCCAACCGACATGGTCGTCGCCGAGGTTTCACTTTCCTCCAAGCGTATCGACCTAACACTATTAGGGCATAGCGAGCCACTTGAGAACGAAGCAGTCAGCGCCTTGGTTACGAAAATGCAACAGTCGCAAAAACCCTTGATTCTGGTGGATGGGTTTGCTGCCAGATTTGGCGTCCGGGACGAGCTCAACGAGCTGGTGCGACTGACTGGCATCCCTACTCTGACGACACCGTTCGGGAAAAGTCTAGTAGATGAATCGCTGCCGAATTTCCATGGTGTATTCAGCGGTTTAGCCGGTGATTCTACCCACGCGGCCTGGGTGCAAAGTCGTGATCTAGTGCTCCATTTCGGTCCTCTGGGTTCGGACACCAACACATATGGATTTACTGCGTGGCCAAATAGTCAAGTTACTGTTTCTATAGAGAAGAATACGGTGGAAATGAACGACCCACTTGAGGCGACGTCGTCCTCACGCGGCATACATATCGGGTCTTTCTTGAACAAGATGATACGGGCACTAAAGCAAACATTTTTGCCCCAGCACGAGCCATTTCCACCGAACCCAGGACATCCCCGGGAACTTCTGCAAGCTCTGGCACCGCCAGTACTTGATGTAAAAGTGGATCAATACTCCTTTTGGCTACGCATGTCTCATTTCTTCCGCCCGGGCGACGTGGTAATGACGGAAACGGGTACATCCTCATATGGTGGCCAGTCGTTCGTCCTCCCAAGGCAAACGACACTGATCAATTCTTGCATCTGGCTTTCGATTGGCTACATGCGTGCTGCATCACAGGGAGTTGCTCTCACTCAGAGAGACATGGACAAAGAAGGTAGCCGGCCACAAGGACGAACGATTCTCTTTGAGGGTGAGGGTAGCCTCCAGATGTCTGCGCAAGCCATCAGCGATATCATCAGGAATAAGCTGGATATTGTTATCTTTGTGATCAACAATAACGGATATGCGATAGAGCGTCTTATCCACGGATTCAATGCTAGTTATAACGATATCCAACCCTGGTGTCACTTGGAGGCACCAAAGTACTTTGGTGCTCCGTTGGACAACGAAGTCTACCCAGTAAGGGTTAGAAGGATTGAAACGTGGGGCCAGTTGGAAATGGCTTTGAGCGACCCAGAGATCCAAGAAGGCAGAGGGCTCAGCATGGTCGAGGTTGTTGTGGGCATCAGAGATGCACCTATAGCACTAACCAAGTTTGCAGACTATCTCCGAGTGCGTAACAGCACGGGTTCACCCTGATGGTACAATTGTTGGGCCGTTATTATCAACGACGCAGCGAATCATAGGCTCCGGGCGGTTGATATTAGCTACCATGATAGGCACGCGTTTGGCAAGAGGTGCAGAAGAATTACGCTCACTTTCAATTCACCACGCACTGGAATTGGTGAAATTGTTTCTGTTCCTTAAGCAAAAGCGCACACCACTTCCACCGGCGTGAAGGCTGAGGTCCTGGATTCTCAGAAATTTGCTCCATTTATCATTAGCGTTACCTATCAATAATTCAGAAATTAAAGGGCAAAATGAGTCAAAAGAGCGTATAAAATTAGTGTGTTGAGTGGTCTTCCTGTTTTGGATGATGAAGGGGGTGCTTGGAAAGTTGTCGGAACTTTTGCAACGCACTTTAGACGCCCTTGGTTGCCTGATGGATCATCCGGGTGCTGCGTCTAAGGCTCGCCCACGCTCTTCCCAAGGGACCAAACCCGTGATCATTCGCCCCATGAGTGCAGGGAAACTATTGACCTTGGGATAAAGGTGTTTGTGATAATGGGGCACAAGTTAACCGCGAATGGACGGATGGTCACTGGAGGGGGAGTGATAATTTAAATTACTTGTACTATGTTATAACAGCTGTGGTTGGTACAAACCCTTCGGAAACGCCCATGTATTTACCCTCCAAAACAGGATGCTCTTGATCAACAGTATTTGTGAGTCCGGAGCAAGTATCCAAGCCAGAGGACGTCCTCCACGCTATGTAGGTTAGATGCCGATTTAGCTTCGAGCGTTCTTGTTAGTTAAACTGTTGTCCTCGGCTAATATTTCCCAATTGGTGCGGCGAAAGAGAGAGTGAAAAAAAGTGACAGCCTGTCCGAGCATGAACGGAAGGAAAGGAGGATGCAGAACAAGGGTAATTAAAAAGTCTTCGTTAATCTGGCCTGACTCGCCCACCACGCTCACCCTGTCAAGTTCCCCAACGTTACGAATCGCGTGTCTACCGTCCGCCAAGCTGCATTGATGTAACAGGAAGACTCGGAATAATCCCCGCACGTAGGACAATCAGTATAGATAAAGCTGTGGTGATTAAATCCCCTGTTGAGGAAACAAGAAAGTGTCACTTTCTGCGTCGAAAGGAATATCCCAGCCCATGTCGAGCATCATCTGCTCCAGACTCAAAGAGGCCGGATCGAAGCCGTCGAGGGATGTCTCCCAAGACCGCCATGGTGCAGATGAAGAATTAAAAAGGCTGACAATAGATCCACTTCGTTCGCCCACGGGTACGATGTCTTTGTTAAGCTGAAGCATCAAGCAGCGGGAAAGGCTTGCGTACATCCGAGCTAACGATGTGACAGGAAGCTGTTGTGCAATTTTGTCTAGGTGCTCTGGTATGGCTCTCATATACGAGGCGGCATCGGCGGTCTCCTGTATCGACAGGAGGTTCTTCTTGGTAGCCTGGCGACCAGAATACGTATTAGCTATGAAATGATACCCGGAGTGGCCCATATTCCTGCTTGAACGAGGCTTTGGAACAGATTTATTCGGAGGTACAACATACTTGGACGACCTCCGCAACAGCATGGCAGATCATGATGTATTGGTTATTGTGAAATCCCAGTCGCAAACTGACCATCATAGGATCGTTTAGCACACTGTTCAGCGTTCTAGTTGCCACTTTGACTGTCTTTTGGTAGACTGCTTCGAGTTCCGGTGATGTCGTCTCGTCATTTGGTTTCGCCAACTGCGCTATTGCTTGAGCATTAAGCACCAAGATGCTGTGATCCATGTAGAAAGCCAAGAGTGGCAAGTAAACGCTTGAAGGTGAAGCATCGGGCGTACACCTCACGCCGCGCACATGTTCCAAGGTTTCGAACCACCGGCTGTGCCACTTGAAAACGGACAGCAAGGTCATATCCCCGTTTTTCCCTTCCTTGAGCGCATCCAGCTATCTCTGATTAGCGGTCATTGCACCCTGGAAGAACTTTGCAGATTGAACATCCGGGAATGAATACATACCAGAATGCCTCTGGTCTCCACAATCCCGCTAATCATGCGGTCGTGGGCGGTGGCCATGGGATTCTGCCACCAGGCATATACGTCAGGCGGCAACTCATTCCAGGAGACACCCAGGCGACGTCCGTTGATAAGACCAAAACTCTTATCGGCGATGAAGATATAGAGCCAGGTTCGCTCAATGTTCCGACGGAATCGTTCCTTTTTCTCATCAGCCGCTACTGGTACGGACGCCGCGAGGTACTTGTCGATTCTATCGGTTTCGTAAATCCCCAACTCTCTAGCTAGTTGAGCAGCCTTTCCGAACATCCCCGTCAGCATCACATTCGCACAAGAGTTTCCGGATGTCCTTAGGGCTTCTCTTACATGGCTCAAATGCAACCAGGCAGGGTCGCATGAATGTCTCGTACACATAGGTGCCCAATATTGCATAAGGATAATAGCCTGTATTGTCTCTAGGCTTCTGACAGAGACGGCGATAGACCATTTCATGTTCGCCTCCGCCAATGATAGCAACGCGGCGTAGATTACGCGATCTCGAGGCCGCGATGAGATCGCGCAGCCTAGGGCGCATATGGCAGAGAAGAGGGTAAAAGACAAGGTATAGACGTATTCAGGAGTATGTAGCTCTGGATCTAGCAACCCCAACAAAGGATTACGAGTGCTGAAAAACCTGAGGAAGCATATTAGCGATCCTGTATCATTCTCTAGTACAAGTGGACAAGGAACCAACACCCTCAAGCTCTAACGTACAAATGGAATAGATAGCTAGCGTCGGTCTCGTCAATTAGGCGAGCAGCAACAGGGTCACAGGCAGTTGATTCTAGCTTGAATATGCTCTCTACGGTTTGACTAGACAAAACCTGCCAGTCTGTTTGCATGGTGCTGTGCGGCACTAAACAGATGCCAGAAGTGTCAGCTATAGTGCTTGACTTCCCGAGTCTGAATGACGGTTTAAGTTACCGAAGTATCTGGCAAACTGTCGGTTGGCGACAGTCAGGTTGGAGCCGGGTCCCCCATATGCAGGAGATTATGAGTGTGACGGCGATGTGAGGGTTGGATGCTCAGAGTCAGAGTCAGTGGGTGCACTGACTGCGTCAACCGCAACCGCGAGGATATCAAGAGGAGACACTGTCGACGGTTGAGCCTTGGGCTCCGTAGCATGGGTGCAACGTGTCTGGCAAGGCCCATCAGGTAAGGTAAGTTGTTCTGTCGTCGTAGACTCCGAAATGCGCGATGATTCATGCGGAACGCTCTGGTGAGTTGTTGGCACTGTTGCCGGAGATGTGGACGAGGCTGCCGCTGCCGAGTTCAGAATGGCTTGGACTACTTGGTCACCCACCGGGCTCTCGCTGATGCGCAACAAGAGCTTCTCAACCGTATCCGGTTTGCTATCGGAGGGGTTAGCAGCGAGGGATACTCGGCTCTGCGAGGTTTCGGAAAAGTTGGAGTTCTCACTTAGAGCTTCCCGGCTTGCGCCCACGGTGAGAAATGGATGGATAACTACACGGTTGGTTATGTGAAGCGCAGCGTGAGCTTCAAGGGCTCCAGTATCAGCAAAAATGGATGACGCGCCCAAATTGATGGCAGACCGTGGGGTCACTTACCATGGATCCAGGCGATCACATCGATGCCTCGCTGAACGGCAGTTGAAACACGCCATGCGGCTGCTGCGACGGCAGCAAGGCTGGTGCCATTGCCGACCACATTGGGCTCGCGGAGGGCCTGCTGCCCGTACAACCCTAGCGAGTCGACGTCTGGCAGGAACGAATGTTCTGAATCCTGCATCCTTCGTGGTACCGTGACTGGCGTTCGTAAAAAGCTTGCAGGTCCGGAAAATGTTAGATTGGCGGCTGGGAACTGTTACATACGCGAGTAGGGTTAATACCTAATTAAACTGAGGCTAATTCTCACACTTAAGGATCAGTGTAGCCGTTAGAAGCTTATCGTTTTCTTTCCCTAATTCTTTTTTATAATTTTTCTTTATTGGAGGTGTTTTCCCCCACTACCCGTTATTAATATATCCAGGGCCTTACAAAATACATATTTCTTTTATTAAGGTGCTATTATTAATATAACAGGAATAGGCTCTCTGTTCTTTTATTATGATATTATTCTCATATCCAGAAAAGGAAGGGGATCTAAATAAACCCGCTGAATCCTAAAGGGAAGGGGGGTTCCTGGATTTTCTAACACTTTTTGGTGCCGATGGTCCCCCGGACGAAAAATACATATGCATACCTCGTTATAATAATACCATTTTTTAAATTATTTAGGGCTACTTTAAATTCATTAGAATTTTCTAAAGATATTATCATCTTAAGGTGTAAATACTAAGAAAGCCTAAAATGACTGGCTCATTTATAGAGCACTGTATATTCATTAAAACGAAATACTGCAAGCCCCTAAGAGCTTCTTAGTATCCTCTCTGATTCTTACAGTAATCTCGCCGGCCTTCTCCAATTTCTTCACCATCCCAACTCCTGTACCTGCCCAAATGCACGTAATGTCCTTTACTGAAACTTCCTCAGAGTTAGACTTGCCGCTAGCCTCGTACAATTTTGCCTGCACCCCCTCAATCGACATGCCAGATTTGAAGTTCTTGTAGATTGCACCCTGCACGCATCGCCCATCATACTCTTCAGGCCAGAAGTTCCGTCCCAGATGTCGTCAAACAATCGTGACCGTACAGTAGCCTTTCCAGCATCGGTAGTTGAAAAGACTGCTTCGCGAACATTGGCATCAAAGTTGGCTTCTTTGGCGCCGAGATATCTTGTTCCCATAACCACACCTGAGGCTCCAAGCATCACCGCTGCTGCAGCGCTTCTACCATCCATGATACCACCGGCTGCGATCAGCGGAATATTAGCAATACCCTCATTTTCTAGGGCGTCAACGACTTCGGGAATGAGAGTGATGAGACTTGCGCCGTGAGCATGTCCATGGCCACCGGCATCACTACCCTGCAGAACCAAGGCGTCTGGTTGACAGATCTTAGCAGCTTCTAATGCAGAAGACATATCTCCAAGCTGGATCCAGATCTTGGTTTGAGGAGAAACATGTCGAATTCCCTGAGCCCACCTAGAGAACTGTTGCGCGTTGCCAAATGATAGCCAAACTGTCGAGGGCTTGTACTGGCGGAAAAGTGGAAGCCATGGCTGGACATTGTTATCCAAACAAATGATTCAGATACCTATTGGCAGAGTATCAGTCTCTTTGATATCTTTCAACGCTTGCTTGGCTTGCTCCATCTCTATTTGCATTCCGTAAACGTTGCCGCAAAAGCCAATTTGTTCAAGACCTCCGCTCTTCGATACTGCGACGGCAAGATCGCTCGTTGCAATGCCCCCCATAGGAACATTCGATATAAATGGCAGTTAGGTCCATGGTAGCTCTTGTTGCAGTCTCTGACTAGATAATTTGTTGTTCGACATGGTGTTAATGATTGCAGTATCTTGAAAGCTTGATTGGGAATAACGACGGAGCCCTGCATGTACTTGCAAAGAAAATAGCAAGGCGTTACATACTGTTGATGTCGAGAGAAAAGCCCTCGAATGAAACGTAGCAAGATGCAAGTTGTCTAGTGAATGAATGAATGAAATTTATTCCGCCCTTGTCTTGTATAAATATTTCGGTGCCCCACTGTTTGTTTTACATACGCCTAACCGTGGCCTGATTAGCCATGTCGGAGATTTTTGATAATTCCCCCGAATAGGATTCGCCCTACGCTAAATTAATTCATCATTGCGCAAAAAGATCCGAACGAATTTTCACATCGTAATAAACCATCAAGGCCTATTTACATCATCGAATACTTGCTGAGGTCCACTAAATTCTTGAAGTCACTATTGAGGTAGCGGAAACGCGAATGTTTTTTCTTGAGGTGTACTCAATGGCGTGCCATCTTAGTTCAGTATAGGGTATCGGGCATCCCCAAAGCCAGAAACAAAGACCTGGAGGTGAGAACATTGAACAGTCATGGGCTCTCTGGAGGTTTGTGCCTGTAAGGCCTTGTATTCTTACAAGGGAGCCATATACTGTTGCCGGATGCGGCTGACCTACATAAGCGGGCAATATACAAGTAGGCATCTAAACACAAAAACTACATTGCCGGGATTGAGTTTAGACGAGTTCAACATACAGCAGAAAAATACCAAGGACTACTGAAAATAACAACAGCGAATAAGATAAAGAGTGAATTGGCAATTTGAGCAGAAGATAAATCACCGAGACGTGCGTTATAGAAATAATACAACTACTTTCATTCTTCACGCGGCTATCCCTTAAAAGATATAGATTTATGAGTCTGGTGCTGCACCAACTCAAATCTTGATAACCACTTTTCCAAAAATTCTGTCTTTGCCACTGATACTCGTAAGCAGCCTGGGCGTCATCGAAGGAGAAGATCTTGCTATCGACAACAGGATGAATCTTGGCCGAGTCAATGGCCCGGTTCATCTCAACGAACTGCTGCTTAGAACCGACGAAAACACCTCGCACCATACAAATATGGTTCAGCGCATCCATCAGAGGAGGCTGTTTATCGCTGTCAGCGGATGTAAGAAATCCAATAATCGTGATAAGTCCCTCCAGCTTGATAGCCTTGAGGGACTGGGCAACAGTGGCAGCACCGCCAATCTCCAAAATATGGTCGAAACCGAGACCCTTAGGAGTCAGGGCACGGGCAGACTCCCCCCAGTTAGGGTCTTCGCGGTAGTTCAGAACATGGCTAGCACCAAGATTCTTCAAAGCCTCAGCCTTATCGTTGGAGGAAGTAGTGGAAACGACGGTAGCACCAGCGGCGGCAGCAAACTGAATAGCAGCCAAACTAACGCCACCGGTGCCCTGGGTCAGGACCCAATCGCCAGCTTTGATGGCCTTGGACTGAACACCGTATAGAGCGTTCCATGCGGTGAGAGGAGCGCAGGTCAGGGTGCTAGCCTCAATAGCGTTGAGAGAAGAAGGAGCCTGAACGAGGCCGTGATCGGGGAAGACAGCGTATTTGCGGAGTGTGCCATCAACTGCACCGCCAAGACCACTGCCTACAGCCTCAGGGGTGATAGGGTTGTTCTGATGAAGCTCATTGAAAAGGGTACAGACGCTGTCGCCGACGGCGAAATCAATAACCTTGGAGCCAACAGCCAGCACTTTGCCAGCACCATCAGAACCAGCAATAACAGGAGTCTTCATGGCAAACGGATAAAGACCCTTGAAGATGTTATTAGCCTAGAAATGGTATGCCAGTCGTCGAAAATAATCTCTGTGAATGTGGCAATCAAAGGGCTGTTTGCTTACCTTGGGAATGGCAAGGTCGCGATAATTAAGAGATACGGCTTGAACTTCAACAAGCACATCATGTTCGCATAGCTGAGGAACGGGAACATTTTCGGCAAGCTCCAGGCCAGCAAAGCTGTCTTGGTGAACACCAGTGACAGACCATGCTCGGGTAGATGAGGGCACGGGCATATTGACCAAGGGTTGGATTATTCAATAGAGATTTGTAGAGAAGATGGCAGTATGATTGAATTGGCTTTGACTGAAGAGTGGAAGATAAATGAAGGCAATGTGAGACTTGGCGGGGGAGAACCAACCTTAAATCCCATCGTCGTGTACTCCAACTCTTTACCTACATTGCCTCCTCGCGATCGATTAGCACCTACGAGAAAAAAGGTTCTCACATAATCAACCGTGGGATTGCGCGAACAACAGATCAAGTCACCGCCGGTGGGTCTAGCAGCACCCCCGCGCCTATTTTACCGCCACCGTGGCTGCGGGCGACATCAACAATGCAAGTGTCGGAAAATAAATTTAGTGCGCGCGATGTAAGGTATGCACTGTCTGGGTAACATAATGGGAGGATGTAGGAAGGGATGTAAGCGATATTCTATGACGACGTATGTAGCTCGCCACCGCCCAAGATCACGAATTTGACGGCTTGTCTGTGGTGCATCATCTCAGTCAAAATACAGCCTAGGTTCAGGGGTCGCCCTTGGGCTGCCGTTTGGCCTATCTTATGAGATTTCAGGGCGCCTTAGCATGTGAAATCGGCCAGCTTCCAGCGACCTCCAGCCTGACAGCATATTCTTAGTCATTCCAACTCGGCGAGCCTTAGCCCAGGCCCTAGTAAAGTTGACCTTATCTATTAGAGTGGAATCATTTAATAAAGCGACCGTTTCTAACTCTTATTAATATATAGACTTTAAGGCATTAAATAATCTATTAGAAAATAGCTAGAGCCTATAAGAGTAATATACTTACAGATAGCAGTAATAAATATTATTTAAAAAGCATATAGGTATCTATTTATCCTTCTATTACTTAAGACTTATCTTAAGATAGGGAAAATAAAGAATATACTATTATATAACTTCTATAACTATTTAAAATAATTAGTTTTATATTTAAATTATCAGTTAGTATTATATAAGGTATATAAACTTACTTAAGCTATTTAATGTTAATATAGTTATTAGTCTACCAGTTAGGCAATATTATATACTATTAGTCTGCTATCTGCTTAAACTCGTTAAGAAACTATTATTTCTGCAGTTATTTCCCCTTGAATATCATGCTAGGAGTTATAACGCAGTCATCAGCAGTGATAGTTTCGACACGATGGAACCAATACACCTAATGTCTGACAATTATTGGTGTAGCGTGTGCAAGGGTCCTCTTCGTAGCAACTGAAATTGCCGGTACCTCTATCACAATAGAAAGTAGATAAGGAATAAAGTGCCTCTTATTTGAGGCATTTTAATTGGACCGACCCCGCTATCAATAGGGGATTTGAGGCTTGTGGGCGCTGAGGAGACAAGCTGCTCGGCGGGCTTTATATCTAGTTACCAAAACCCGACTTGCTGCCACATATAGTGGGGAAGTAGTAGGTAGCAAGGCGCCCAGCCCAATCACGACCACGGTAAGATCAAAACAACTATCCACTTGGCCAGAGATCTTTTTCATCTCCCCAGCTTGCGTCACACTGTGGTTTGCCTGGACACTGTCGTAGTCAGTTTAAAAGAAAGCCGGATCCGGGCTAAGACGGCGGAATACACTATTACTAGCATTGGGAAAAGTTGCTATCAAAGCCTAATAATTTAGATCATCTGTTTAATTTTAACTTCTTCTGCGTCTTCCGAAAGCTGGGACTGTCCTGACAAATGGCACTCACACTCGAGAAGACGGGCAGAACCCCAGCCCATGAGCCTTACTACGACCTCGGCCCTCACACGCGGCCAATCACCACCAAAATCCGTGACGCTCAGATCTGGTTTGACCGAGGTCTAGTTTGGGCCTACTCTTTCAACCATCGAGAGTCGGCAGCATGCTTCAACCAAGTAATTGCAAACGACCCAGAGTGCGCTATGGGTTACTGGGGCGCCGCCTTCGCATCCGGCCCAAACTACAACAAGGTCTGGATGGCCTTTGATGAAAAGGATCTTGCAACAACGGTTGCCAAATGCTACGATCTTTCCAAAAAGGCTCTGTCTTACGCATCCTTGGCTACTCCCAAAGAGAAGGCCCTCATCCATGCTATACAATCCCGGTTTCCCAACAGAGAGGTACCTGGCGACTTCAATCCATCTGTACTAGCCTATGGCGATGCTATGCGGAAGGTATACCACGAGTTTGGCGAGGACGACCTCGATATCATCACACTCACTGCCGACGCGCTGATGAACACTGCACCATGGAAACTGTATGAATCCCAAACAGGTGAACCGAATTTGACGACGCCTGTGCTGGAAGTCAAGGAGATGCTCGAACGCGGTCTTCAACATCCAGATGCTCGAAACCATCCCGGAATATTGCACATGTATATCCACCTTGTCGAGATGTCGAAACAACCGGAGCTGGCCGTGATTCCGGCGGACTATCTACGAAATCTCGTGCCAGACGGAGGCCATATTCATCACATGCCGAGCCATATCGATGTTTTGATCGGGGATTATCGTCGAGCCGTGCATACAAACCTTCGGGCGACAGTTGCAGATGACAAATATTATGGGCGAGAGGGTGGCGAGAACTTTTACTCCTTCTATCGCATGCACAACTACCACTCCTTGATCTATGCAGCAATGATGGCCGGGCAATCACGGATGGCCCTGGAAGCCACCGATCGAATGGAAGCCACCATCACTGAGGATATGCTGTTGATAGATTCACCGCCGATGGCAAGCTGGCTAGAGTTTTTCAAGTCGGTCCGCGTGCACGTTCTTATCCGATTCGGGTTCTGGGAAGAACTGAAGAAACTGTCCGTTCCCTGCAACAAGGAGTTATACTGCGTTACAATAGCCATGATCCATTACGGAAAAGCCATAGCTTGGGCGGCAACTTGCAACGTTGAAAATGCCAGAAAAGAACAAGGTCTATTTCTACAAGCCGCTAAGAGAGTTCCTGATACGCGGTTAGATTTCCCCAACAAGGTTGTCGATGAGCTAGAGGTTGCCAAGGCAATGCTGGACGGAGAAATCGAGTACCGAGAGAAGAACTACAGCAGGGCATTTGAATGTCTCCGCCTTGCAATCAAGCTGGATGACTCCTTGGTATATTCCGAGCCCTGGGGTTGGATGCTGCCTACTCGACACCCATACGCAGCTCTCCTCCTTGAGCAGGGCTACGTCGAAAAAGCGGCTCAGGTGTATGCCGAGGATCTAGGCTTTGATGAGAAGCTGGTCACAGCCCATCAGCACCCCAACAATGTCTGGGCGCTGCAGGGGTATCACGAGTGTCTCGTGCGGCTAGGGCGAAACGAGGAGGCTCGGATTATCAAAAGGCAACTCAATGTCGCAGCCGCAGGTGCAGATATCCCCATAGAAGTGTCATGCTTCTGCAGATTGGATAAGATAGGAGGGGAAAGCAACCCGAACTGCTGTGATTTGGCATTGTAACTTAAGGTTATGAACGCATCCAGGTGTTTCCGTGACACCAACATTACCTTTTCGTTGAGGCGAGGTGTGAAAAGCTGTATGAGACTGAGTGCCGCAGTGGCATCGCGTCAGGTATTTACTCCACTCTAGTTGACATTACGTTTTAATAAAATAAAATACCAAAACAAATGAGTTGCCGATGACAATTGTAGTGTAACGAGGCCACAGGGCTTCGGGATCTAAATCCGTGGCTCTTGGTTGCGGGTCTCGGATCCGCGGGCCCGACTTTTTGAGGAGCAAAAAGTTGCATCTCTGTCCTACACTCGCACCGACAGAATGTTGGCCAACCATCTCATCCAAACACTAGCAGATTTGGACGTACCGTTAATCTTCTTCATACAATCAAGGTATCCAATGCTAGGAACTTGTGCTTGCTATACAAGGAATGGCGTAGAAGCACGATCACTCTTAAACATAGCTGTTAATTGCATCTAAATTAGCAATGGCAGATGTCATAGTCTTGCAAATTATCATTGCTAACCACAATTTAGTGATGAGGTTGTGTCGGCTTTATTAGGGTCATTATATCATTTATTTTGATGCCCCAGCAGTAATTGCTTATATTCGCAGCCATCACTTCAGAATCCTCCTCATAGTCTCCACCGGAGCTTTCTCTTGTAAGAGGTGAATACTCGAGAGGATACGATGATCTTTGTCTTGAAACCCCAGGGTCGGCTGGCTACCCCTCGTATATCAGTCGCCGACGATGAATGGCGGCCTGTCCGCAGGTTTCCCGAGCAAGGCCACGGAAACTCAACACGGATAGGTGTGAACATCCATTCATGATGAAATCTGGTTTCCTTCGACCCAGTAAGAGTTGCAAACCGGTTCTTCACATTGACAGGCTCCGCACTGCACTAAAGTGTAAGCGCAAAGTCTCCAGGTCTTGAAGGACAGTTCTTTGTCTTCATCTAACCTTGGGCGATTCGAAGCCGCTTGGAAGTGCCGCATCCATGATCGTCGTTTCTGCCACTTTACTTCCGCCCTGCCTTGGACTGGCATCGAATCTATTACTTCAGCCCGAATCGAACCGCCTCTAATACAGGATTGTGACTGTATGACCAAGTTGCTTTGCCTATTTAGGCAGGAGCTTAAAAAAGGGGGGGCAAAGGAACTTGTCCTCTATGCTAATAATGCCTAAAGAGCTACTGAAATCTTAAAAGAGTATTTAGGCTTTATAGAGTTATATATTAAAGATTCCTTAAGTAAGAAAATTATCTATATAGGTTATAATAAGGTAAGGCTTATAGTTATAAAGTATAGTTATAATAAAAGAGGAGCTTTATAAAATAATACTTTATAAAAGTATTAAGGAGGCATTTAAATATAACTAATTAGTAATAGGTCCTTAAGAGATCTTTAGGTAATTTAATATATAAAAAGATAGATTAAGGGATTTAAAGTTAAATTCTTTAAATTAAAGTTTAATAATATAATTAAATCTATTTATTATTTAATTACTTTAATTTAACCCTATTTACTTATAATTCTTTAATTTTTATACTTAAGAAGTTAATATAATTAAAATAGTATAATAATAAGGGATTCTTACTAAAAATAATCTAATTAAATAGTAATACCTTATAAAAAAAGATATATTATATAAACCTATTATAAATAAATTATAATCCTTTTAATAGGATAATTATAATACCTATTTAGCTATAAGTTACTTAATTAAAAAAGTATAAGAAAATCTCCTTTATTTAAAAGTAAATTAAAAAGTAATTATATAAGAACCTTTATTAAGTATTTAATAAAGTAATTTTAAAGGATATATAAATAGTCTATAGAGATATAATAAATATTTTTAAATAAAGGATTATAATAACTAAAGTATTTAATTTATATTTAAGTTAATTAAATATAATAGTAATAAAGCTTTAGACTTATTTATAATAATAATAAAGTCTCTTATAAAATAAAATAATAAGTAAATATTTTTATTTATTAAATAATTAGTTAAATAAGTTAAAATATATTAAATATTAATTATATAGTTAGTAAAATATTTAATAATAGCTTTATATAAAAAATATAAAAGACCTTTAAATTATAATTATAAAGTATTAAATAAGGATATTACTTTTATTTATATAGATAACTAAATAAAGGCTATTAAAGCAGTAAATAGTCTTTAACTTATTAATATAATTTAATAGAGGATTAAATAGTTATTATTTAAACTTAAGCTAAAAAGGTAAATTAAATAATAATATTATATTATTAAACTTAAAAAGGTTAAATTTAAATAGAAAAACCTAATTAGCTTTATTAAATAATAATATATTAACTTAATATTATAAGAATACTATATTTAAAATTAATTAATAAAGATTTAACTAAAAAGTAATAAGTTACTATTATATTATTATACTTAATAGAAAGCTTTATATAACTCCTTAAGAACCTTAAATATTAATAAAAATATTATATTAAGCTATTAATATTAATATAAGCTTTTTATATATATTAAAAAGGAATTAAATAAAATAATAATTAACTTTAAGAGTATAAAAGATATTATATATAAGGTAGAGTATATTAGCTTATATTTTAATAATAACTTATATTTTTAAAAAAAGAAATAAAATAACTTTTTAAATAAAAAGCTAAATAAGTATACTTTATAGTAATAAAAGTATAGCTAGTATTTAATATAATCTTATTAAAACTCTTTAACTTTAAAAAAGATATTTCTATTTTATATATAAAAAGAGAATTAATTATATAATATATTACTAAATAGTTTATAACCTTAAGGGATAAAAAACCTTAATATAAAATATTACTTTTATAGAAAGTAGGGTTATTATTTAACTTTTTATATTAAAAAGAGTATAAATTAAATAAATATAAATTACCTTTAGGGATAAGCCTAATTAGGCACTAAAATTTAAAAGGTTTATATATTAAAGTAAAAATTTATTAAGTAATTAGGTAATAAATCTTAATATATAGAAAACTAAAAGGTATAATAATTATAATTAAAGGTATTATATTTTATTTAAAAATTAAGATTAATAAAGTAAAAACTATTCTTATAGGAAAATATATAATAGTTTAAGTAATTATTCTATAAAAAGCTATTAAAAAACTATTAAATATATTTCTTAATATAAAGGTATAAATAGATATTATTAGTATTATTATAATATAATAATTAAACTTTTAACCTACTGCTAATTATAAGTTAATCCCTTTTAAGGGATTTTAAGGTAAAGTCTAAAAGCCTATTAAGGTATATTAATTAATTTTCTTCTTTATAGATAAATAAGGTTTTTTAAAGAAGATTTAATAAATATTCTTTAAAGTATAAATAAGAATAAAAGGCTTTAATATTATTTTCTCTTAATTATCTATAGGGATAAAAAGAATTATTATTAATATTATAATTAATACCTTTTAATATAATAGTATTATAAAGGCTAAGGCTAAAATCTTTATATAAGATATTATTAAGGATAAAAAGAAAATATATATATTATATATCTCTATAGTTTTAATACTAAAGGAATTAGACCTCCTTATATTTAATAAAGAATTAAAAAGTATTAAAATTAAAGAAAAGTTATTAAAAGAACTTTAAGGGTATAAGGCTATATTTAATAAGTAATTAGTAAAACTTTTATTAATACTTAAAAAGGTATAATATATTATTAATTTAAAATTAAAGAAAAAGCCTTTATAAGGACTTTTATATCCTTTAAATAAGAAATAATATAAAGCCTTAAAGGAGTATATCCTTAAAAACCTAATTAATAGGTATATTTAATATTTTAAAAGTAAAGTAAAAGTATTAATACTATTTATCCTTAAGAAGGATAAAACCTTTTACTTATATATTAACTATAAAGGCTTTAATAAGATAACTATAAAGAATAGATATTTATTACCTCTAATTAGTAATCTTTTAAATAAGCTTATTAAAATAAAATAGATTTTTAAGGTAAATATTTAAGATATATATTATTAGATTAATATTAAGGAGAGTAATAAGTAAAAGACTATATTTTAAATAAGATATAGCTATTTTAAATATAATATTATACTATTTAAGCTAATAAATATATTTATAATTTTCTAAATATATATTTATTAAGTATTCTTTAACCTACTTAATATATATTATATTATATATATAAATAATATATTTATTTTCTTAAAGGACTAAAAATAGTATATTAAAGACTTAAAAAAGGTATTAAAGTAACTATAAGCTATTTAATTATATATAAAATAATTTAAATATAAATTCTATTAATAAAAGGTAGAGTTTTTAAGATATATTATTATTACTAAAGGTATAGAGATAAATTATAGTTAAGTCTAAGCTATTAAGGAATAAAAGACTTTAAAATGCTATTAAGATATTTAAATATTCCTTAGATTTTATAACTTTTATTAAAAGTTTATTATAAGATATTTTAATATTAATAGATTATTAAGTATTAAAAGGAGTTATAGACTCTTTAATAAGGGATTTCTAAAATAAATTAACTTATTAGGTTTATAGATTATTTATATTTAACTTTAATATTAAATATTAACTAAAGAAGATTAACTTTATTAATAGGTTATTAAAAAGACTTAATTATATATTAAGTAAAATTAGCTATAAAAATATCCTTTTTATATTAAATTAAAAGTTATTTTTAATATTATAATTACTAAAGAACCTTTAGGGAAAGATTATTATATTAAAAAGATAATTAGAGGTTATATAAATATATATTTAAGCTATATAAGCCTATATTAGGATTTCTCTATTCTAAGGTATAAGGTATTAATTAAGTGCTTTTACTATAGCTTAAAGAGTAATTATATCTATAATAATAACCTAAAGTAAAAGTAAAAAGAAGGTTAAGTCTAAAGACTAATAGAATATTAAATAAAAAGAGCCTAATAGTTAATAGCTTAAAGACTTATTATTAATTAAGGTTATTATTTTAAAATAATATATCTTATATTAAATAATAAGAAAGCTTATTAAAGATAAAATAATATATATTATAAATTTATTTTAAAAGTTTAAAGTATTAATTTAAAAGCTATAAATTAAAGATTAAAAATATTAAAAATTCTTAAAGAAGTATTATATAACTATTAAAAAGTATAAGAAATATACTATTTTTAAAGGACTCTTATAATTTAAGGATAAGTTAGTAATCCTAATAGAAAAGACCTTAAGGCTAGAGATCTTCTATTAATACTATAATAACCTAAAAGTAAAATATATAAGACTATAAAAGATATTAGATTTAATAAAAAGGAAATTCTATTAGCTAAGCCTTACTAAAGATATTTAAGTATATATAGATAAATATAAGATATACTAAAATATATATATATTAAGATATTAGCTATATAGCTACTTATAGTCTTTATTATTATTATTATTCTTATTTTAGGAAATTAATCTTAACTTTATTATTAGGTTACTATAAAGTATATAATA
>NC_031954.1:41990-69988 GCF_000303195.2 Fusarium pseudograminearum CS3096 | reverse complement strand
TTATATTAAGTAATTACCTATAGTATAGCTTAAGGATAAGCCTAATAAATAAAAGGTAAAAAAAGTAATTATATATAAAGATAAAAAAAATAATTAATTTTATTTAATTAAGTAGATAAATTAGCCTATAGAATATAATATTTAAAAGTTAAATTAATATTTAAGTAATATAAAGGGTATAATTATTAAATACTATAAGGTTATAAAGAAATAATATAAAAAATAAGATAATTAATATAATAAATTAATAATAATAAAGTGCTATAATATAATTATAATAATTTAATAGAAAAATAAAGATAATTAGCTATATATAGTAAACTATAGGGAATAAAGTAATAAGACCTTTAAATAAAAAACTAATTAGTTATTAAATCCCTTAAAGCTAGGTAAATTATTATCTATAGGCTTTAGCTTAAAGGTATTTAATTTAAAAGATATAAGTAAAGTAATAATAATATTATTATATTTAATAAAGCTAAAAGCTAAAATAATATTAAGTAATTTAATACTTTAAATAGGAAAAATATTAAATAATTTAATACTATTAATAAGGGAAATATTTAATAGATCTTTACTTATAAAAATAATAAGTAAAATAAAAAGATAGGTATTAATAATATAAGTAATAGCTATAAAACTATTAGCTATAGCTTAATTAAAATAAAAAGAGCTAATAATAATAATACTATAATAAATAGGATCTTATTTTAAAGTATATATAATAATAGTAAATATAAAATTATTAGTATTAATAAGGTAATATATCTCTTAATAAAGACTATCCTTAAAATTATAAGGGAGCTAATAAAGGCATTTTAATAATATCTCCTTAAAATAAGTATAATTAATATAATTAAAAAGGAATCTTAAGTATTTAGCTAAGGTCTCTATTTTAATATAAGTCTAGCTATATTTAGATATAAAAGCTATAATATTACTTTTAACTTTAATAGTAATATAATTCTTATTAGCTTAAAATAAATAATTAATTAGTAATAAAGATTAATAAAAAGAATATAAAATATATTATAATATAGTAAATAAAAGAAAAAAGGCTATAATAGGTAATTAACTCTTAAGCTTAAATAGTAAAAGTAAGACTATTATAATTAATCTTTAAGATATAATATAAATTAATTAATATATTATAAGTAGATATAAAAGTAAAAATAGTATCTTTATAAGACTAAATAACTTATTAGCGCTATAAAGATATAAAGTCCTCTTACTCTTTTAATTTAATATAGGTATTATAGGAGTTATAAATAGTCTAAATTATATTAAATAGCTCTTTAGGGATCTTCTAATAGGTTAATAATAGATTAATAAAGAATTAAAAAGTAAATAAGACTTATAATATAATACTTCTAATAAGAATCCTTATATATAATATAGTAAATAGTATTATTATTAATAATATAAATATAATAAATATTATAATTAATTAAAAATATATAAAAGTAATAAAGATATTTACTTTTAATTTAACTATTAAAGTTATTAATTAAAATAAAAAAGAAGCTTATTAATATTTTATAGACTATTTATAAGAGAAATATAATAAGTAAAAGAAAAAGGTATATAAAAAAGGTATTATAATAGTAAGATAAATAGTAATAAAAAAGTATAAAAAGATTAAAATAATATAAATAATAGTAAGGTATAAGAGTTAATAATAGAGAGATATTAACTAATAAAGAAAAAAAGAAAAGAAAAAGAGAGATTTTAATAAAATTAATAAAGAAATACTTAATTATTTAAATTAAGCGCTAATAAAATAATTAACTATAATTTATAGTCTTAATAGCTACTAATAGCTATTACTTAAAGAATAAGATTTTATTAAATACTATATATATATAAGCTTATAAGTATAATTAAAAAAATATATATTATATTATTCTATAAGGTCTATAATTAAATAAGGGTAAAGCTATATAAAGCTATTACTAAGTAATTCTAAAGGCTAGAATTATAAAGAGGGAGGTAATTATAAGAGTATTAAAGAGGCATTTAAATATAACTAATTAGTAATAAGTCCTTAAGAGATCTTTAGGTAATTTAATATATAAAAAGATAAATTAAGGGATTTAAGGTTAGATTCCTTAAGTTAAAGTTTAGTAATATAATTAGATTTACCTATTATTTAATTACCTTAACTTAACCCTATTTACTTATATACTTATTAATAAATTTAATTTAAAAATTTACTATTATAAGCTTAAGCTTTAAAGTTTAAGTAAATAGCTTATAGTTTATTAAGTTAAGTAAAGATACTATTTTAAAAGCTATTAAGTACTATTTCTATAACGCTTATATAGAACTAATATTAAAATATTATATCGGTATTATTATCCTAGCTAGTACTAAGCTTAGGCTTATCTTTACTAGGAAGGACTTTACTGCGCCTACGTTCAGCACAATAACATTCTATACCTAAGGCAAGGTAAACTCTTTTAAAAACCTGATTTGTCTTTAAATACGTCGGGATAAATAAGAACAAGCCTAAACTAAGAAATTGTCGGTTCATACCAAGCAGAGGCAATTTATTGATTAGTTTTACTAGGCGCGTTGATGCTGCGACGTTTCGCATTTGGACTAATGAGGCTGCTTTTAGCTACTTATACAGAATCATAACTGGGCCAGTAAAGGCAACCCGAATGAGCATT
This sequence comes from Fusarium pseudograminearum CS3096, assembly GCF_000303195.2. NCBI lineage: Eukaryota > Fungi > Ascomycota > Sordariomycetes > Hypocreales > Nectriaceae > Fusarium > Fusarium pseudograminearum. The sequence goes on along the minus strand of NC_031954.1, from coordinate 67,316 downwards.
GTCCAACAAGAAGTCTACGTGTGGTAAGCTTTGTTCGCTTTGCAAAAATGCTTCTAAGGACGGCTCCGCCAGTGCCATTCCCGACGTCATAAACTGAGTAAACTGGACCGTGTTGTCAGGGAGACTTGACACCTCTGGAGCAGCCAAAACGCCCACCGCTACCTCATTATCTAGTGATGAGAGTTCTGTAGATAAATAGCCATGAATATCTTCCCTCATCGCCTCAATATGACGGCAGAACTCTGTGGCGGAGAAACTTCCGGAATCGCGAAGCTTCTCTAGAAGTTGACCAGCAAAGTCAAAACTTTCTCGATCCGCAGAGCTTTCAGAGTCACCCATAAGGCTGGATATAGCTAGGATTGTTGCTGCTGAGAAGAGGTATCGTGTGTTGAAATAGTCAAATGTTCTGAACGAACCTTCAACCCAGGACTCGATAACTGTGGCATATGAATGTCGAGCACATCTGATGCATGCGTCTCCCAAAACTTGGACATTGTTTGAGATCATCCGGTCAGCTGTGGCTGGGGTATCCCCTTTGGACTCTTTTTGCATCCGCAACATATGCAAAAGCACTGGCCGAGTTGCCACAATTACGCACTGAACCAGTTAGCTTTAAATTCTGAAATTGACACATCTCCTACCTGGTTGAAAGCAAGATGAAGAGATTGAACTGCTGCCGGTTTTGAGTGCGAGGACTCTGAATCTATCTTCATATCATTCGGTAGTCTCTGAAGCCATTGTTTCAGATCTCTCAAAGCATGTTGGACTCTCTGGAGGAACGGTTCCGCCTCTTGTGTCCTTCCATACACGGATTTGATCATGCATTTTGTCGCTTTTGCCAGCTGGATCCTTGAAATAAGCAGTTCTGTATGCTGGAAATCGGTGTGCCGTATGTCGGTAACTCTTGTGTCTGATGGTAGATGGACAAAGATCTCATCGTCACTTACAGAGACAATCTGGCTACTAACCGACGCACTTATATGGTCCATGATATATGCTGTCCACCATAGTCGATTAAGGTGCTCCTTTGTTTCCGGATCATCTAGCTGAGCTTCGGGTAAGTCGAAGTGCAGTCCCATTACCAGACAATGCCGTACGGCAGAGCTTGCTAAGAAATAAGCTGAATGGCGCCTGTTGATGCAGAGGGTATAGAGGCACTACCATGATAAGTAGAAGCGAAACACATAGAGAGAAGACTTACCAAGAGGAGAGAAACCTCTATCGTATCAACAGAGGGCCGCTCCTGGAGCAGACCGTGAGCCTTACTCGCGTGACTAAAAAAGGCCAAGCCAGGAGTTGCTGTCTCTTGAGCCCGACAAGAGCTGGAGTATAGCTCCCCCAAAGCAAATAGAGCCATGAGCTTGCACTGAGATATTGAATCGACTGTATGAAGTGCCTGGAGAGACTGTTCCAGCAGTTCCCACACGCGGCTGTTCCGGAGAATGTGAAAGTACCCATCCAGGCTCTTAAGAGCTACTCGAACCAAGAATCGAGCGTTAGTAGGCCTTGGAAAAAGGCACTCAGCTTGAATAAGTGCCATTATCTGCCTGTTTTCAGGATAACTGACACGCAGTGTATGGTGAAGGGCTTGATTTGTGAGTAGTTGACGAAACCGCGTCGCGAACGCTGCGTCTGCAACTTCTCCTATAAGGATAGGGATATTTGATGACCTGACGGAGAGAAACCATGGCTTCTCCTGGAGCACCGGGTTATGGCTAAGGTCGCCAGAAGACGGTGTGTCTGGCGGAATCTCGTTCTCTGCAGCATCCTCCGTCGGCCCTTGAGCCGTCGTGCCCCCCATTCGATTCTGACGGTTGATGTTTCTCAACTCTTGGTTTTCGCGTACCAGGTTCTCGAAGTAGCTGATAAATCTTAAGACGTAGAGCTAATTATTACAAAATAATCGCACTTACCTTTGGCTAACCTTGATTTGTCGGTCGCGTTTTGGATATATGCATTCGGCTTCGCAACTCAAATGCACACAATTGTGACATGGCTGGCCACCAGGACATCTCACCTTTCGTGCGTGACACTTTTTGCATCTGAATTTATCTCGATAAGCTTTGAAAGCCGCGCGGGAAGAGGGGAGACGAACGCTACTGGCTTCATCTTGGATGCGACCAATTGTGACGCCCAGCCCCGGCTTGGACCGCCTACGACCAGATTGTCTTCAGTCGGCATATTCTCATTGACTTTACCTTGGGAAGTAGTTGGTGCAGAGGCATTTGGGAAATTGGCCTGTTCCATAGTAGAAACTTCAAGGTTACGGGCTGTGCAGTTGAGGGGCAAAAAAAACGCTAAGAAACGGCGAGAAAAGTTGTTCCCCGAACACCACTCATATGAATCAACAGCCCTTCCCCGCAGCCAAGCTAAGTTCACTACGCCTTTCTACCGTAGTTTGTCCTATTTCATCACCATTAATCATCTATCTGGACATCTACACAGGGATATTTTTGAATTTTCCTTTCCCCCCAAGTATGGAATCTTATCTGAGCTTTCAGCAACCAGGCATGCTAGAATCCAGAGCACCGCCATCAACAAGCTCAATTGTTTTTCTACATGAACTCCTCTTTTGTCAGTCCCAATTTAACACAAATGACATCCAAACTCTCATCCTGAATCCATTTGTACCTCTCCGAACATGAGCTTGCTATCGCCCCTTGGCGCCGACGGGCTATCCTCTTCACGGTAAGCTGGATGCCACTACCGATGAATTTCTCCCCCGAGGTGGCAGCCAATTTCTCAATTCAGACCACCACCATTAGCACAGCCAATGTCGGTGTGCTTGCGGCAATGGCGATATCGCCACTCATTTGGTTTTCCTATTGGAAGCCTGGTGGGACGGCGGAGAACGTACCTCATTGCTGCTTGTGTGCTGTGTCTCTGCTCCATTGGTGGGGCGGTAGCACCGACTGCCTCAGTCTTCTTAGCCATTTGGGTGATTGGAGGAACGACAGGTATTGTTTTTCTTGTCTCGGGACAGACGATTCTTACAGTCATCAAGTAACGTTTCTAAGCATAACTTTAGAGTTAGATTTAGAAATATCCTGGGGATCTTCAGTCATTTGCCAATCTTGCAAGTCTTGAAATATCCTAAAGTACTTTATCCGTGAATCAATTCAAGCACCTTTTTGTAGGCGCTTTTCATGCAAGCTGGTACATTAGTTTGACAACCGCTATCTAGAATGTTTGTTGTGGATTACTTTCGTTCAATCTCTACAGAATGCTCATTGCCATCCGATTTGCCATCAACGAACGGTTCAACTTTCCATCACCACTAGCAAGCAGCCTGTTTTACCTGGTTCCTGGTACTGGATTTGTTCTCGGCAGCATTATCGGATGCATACTCTCAGATGCCACTGTCAAGCGATATGTACTGAAGCGGAACTGTTTCAGGTTGTCTCGTGATAGGCTCAGGGCTGGCCTGATCAACATGCTTGTCATTCCCCTAGGTGCTAACCTCGCCTTCCGTTGGAGTTTAGGAGAATAGGTGGGAGGTATGGCTCTCCCAGCAGCTGGCGCTTTCTGTGCTGGGTTTATCCTTGTGGCGTCATTTAGCAGCCTGAATACGTATGCAGCTGGTAAGACTATTCGACACCGAAGACTTTGGCCGACTACATATCTAACAATGTCACTGAGAGGTACTTCTCGAGAAGAAGAGAGAGATAATCAGTTGCAAGTATATCTTTTAGTACGGCTTCTCCACTAGTTGCATCGCCAGACCGGACCCCAACTCTCAACGCTCTTGGTACTGGGTAGGCCCTCACAATCAGTAAGTCTCAATAATCGTTATGACTTCTCGAAAGCGAAGCCATTGGCTTCTTGAGCTGCAATCGCTGCCATCACCAGTGGGTTACTAATTCTTGGAGTGATTATGAGCAAGCCAGCCACTGCAGACGATCATGGCTCAAACAGCAGCGTATTAGCCTAGTCTATTAGTCATAGAAAAATATGGAAATAAGTAACGTTGGACCCAGGAAATGATGAAGAATAAATAGGACACCAGCCGTCATGTGTGATACATTGCATGAAGGCACAACTTCCTGTATTGCGAGTAGGCCACATAGGTAAACTACTCACGAGTGACGGGCTGTTCAAGCCCTACAGTTGACGCTTAACAGCTTGACCCAAAGTAAAATCCTTAAAGAGCGCGTAGGTGAGGATGAAAAAAAAGGTGAGAGTGTCCTGAGTCTAAGGGCCGACCTTTGAAGACAAGATGAGGATTGATAATTTAATATCATACTTATGATGCCTAGGCTAAGAAAAGTGGGGTTCTCAGTACGCTAAGGTCGATGATTTCATGTAACTACTCCAGATTCGTTGCTCTAGACAAACAGCCGGAGCATCAAAGAATGGACCAACGAAAACAAATCGGTTGATCAAGACTATTATGATAGCTCAGAAGAGCCATGAAATGAAATTCTTGTAGAGACGGCCTTTGGAGCGAGTACCCTCAACTTCCCTTTGCGCGGCTTGGTGAGCCAGGAAAGCTTCCTCCTCGCGATCTATAGCGTCCTTCCCAGTATACAAATCAACTTCGTAAGCCTTGGGACGGCGACTTTTCGTTATAGTCTTGTGCCCAAATATGAGCGCCAAGTAGATGGGAACGCCAATGTAACCAGTTATGAAGGTCTTGTACTTCTTTGTACCAAAACCTCCTCCAACAAACACATCATAGTTCTTGGTCAAGGCGATCAAGATACATATGAATAGAGCTCCGTATGAACCCCATATTCCAAATGGCGCTGCGTATGGTAGCTTGTCATTACCTAGGCCCTATGCGACACATGCTCGGCACCAGAAGATATGAGTGACAAGGATCGAAATCCAGGCAACCAGTCCAAATATAGTGGTTAAGTTCACGAAGTAACCAAAGACTTTAGTTGAGTCATCTGATATAGCCATAAAAGCCAGCAAAGCGAAAATAGCCGAGAATCCCAGCGCGTAAACAGGTACACCTCTTGAATCAGTGCGCTTAAAGATTGCTGGGGCTTGCCCTTCTGAGGCAAGGCCATATAAAGTCCGACTAGCGATATAAAGATCCGAGTTTAATGCCGAAAAAACGAATACACAAATACATGCGTTAAGGATATATGAAACAACTTGGATCCCGGCGATCTCGGCGGCTACGGCAAAGGGAGATGCTGCAGCGCCGGTCTTAGCCTCTGTTATTGCAAAGATAAGTAGGTCGGAGTTCCAAGGAACAATCATGCCAACAAGCAAAACGCTGAGGCAATAAAAGATGAGGATCCGATAGAACGTGAGTCTGGTTGCGCGAGGGATCGTTTTACGTGGATTTTAGGCTTCGGCAACGGTGACACCAACCAGTTCAGTTCCAAGGTATGCAAATGTTGCATTTACCATGCATGACTAAAAACCTGCAAACCGTCCAGTAGCGCCGGATGTCATGTGTTCTCTGAAGGCACTATAACGGATATCAGTAAAGATCCACGAGAGAGACTACTAACATACCCTGGATTTTTCCAGTACCTGAATCCCTTGCGATCGTGGTCTGGGCCTCCGCCAAGAGCAAGCACAAGGGAAAAGATGATGATTCTAATGATTATCAATACCTTAAAAGGCGACAGCCAGAACTCAAACTCCCCAAAAAAGCGAATTCCGAAGTAGTTAATACAGATAATAGCGACGAGAAAGATTGCGATAAACACTCCCAGGTTAACTTTATCACGGTCAACCCAAAACTGAATCACTAACGCAACTGCAGTTAACTGATTAGGAGTAACAACAATGTACTTAAACTAGTAGCTGTAGTGGCTTACTGTTAGCACATCCTTATATTCCGAACTACTTGCCGAAGTTAGACTGAAACCCACCACTAACCAAGAGCAAAACCGAGAGAAGAGTCGCAGAATCTCGCAGTATATCCAGTAAAGTCCGACGAGATAGGGAGCCAAGAAGCCATCTCACCAAGCGCGGCCATAACTAAGAAGACGACGAAGCTAACGACCGTATATGAGATAAAGACTGATCCAGGGCCCGTCTGGGCCAAAGCTTTACCTGTGCCGATGACAAGTTTAGTACCTATTGCACCTCTAATAGCAATTATAGTATTATCCAGGACTACCTAACGCATAACCCTACCTAATATATAACTAAAATTTTACTTCTCTTATATAAAATTTAAATTTTCAATTGTATTATATTTAGCTAGGCATAAAGATACTTGCGAATAAAGACCTGCACTATATTACTTTTTCTATTAAAATTTTATATTAGCTTGAATTTTTCTTATTTTACCTTATAACCTAGTTCTCTAGCCCTTTAAATCTTATTGCATTTTACCTTATATACTTTAAGTAACTTTATTTATTTAAGTTAAACTTTTATCTAATTTACTTATTATAACTCCTTTTATAATAATTTACTGTAATTATACTAAAGATAATATAGCTAAAGTAATATCTAATATTACTAATAAAGGCCCTCTTATAAAATAAAGTAGCCTAGAAATATAAAGTATTTTAATAAACTATTTTAAGATAACTTTCTAATTAAGTAAATAAAAATAAATATATTTAGGCCTACTAATATATTTTAAAGAGCTAAAAGGAGATACTTATTTATTAAGTATTATAATAAAAGTCTTTAGGGAATACTCCCCTATATAGTTAGCTCTATATTTATATTAAGGCTATCCTTTAATAATAAGGTAATAATAAAACTTTAAGTAAATACTAGACTACTAGATTTATTAAATATTATTTAAAACTATTTATTAAAATTAAAAAATATTAAAAAGCTACTAGATTTAATAGCTTTACTTTAAAGGTAGTTAATTAATACTTTAATATTAAGGAAATAAGTATATAATAGGTATAATTCCTAAGGGATAAACTAGTTTATATTAAGTTTATATTAGTAAATATATTAAGTATTATTAAAGAATTATATCTCTTAATAGTAATTTTAATATATATTAAGTTTAATTAATATAAAGAAGTTTTATTAATATTTAAAAAGCTAAAATCTATAAATATATAAATAAATATAGTCTATATACTAAAGTAATTACTCAGTAATTACAGTCTAAAGTGTAATTATCTTAAGATTCTTTAGTAATAAGTAATATAACTGCAGTATTTATAATATACTATATATACTATAATACTAACTACTTAGTCTATCTGCTTATTTATTAAGTACCTAGGCTCTCTATTATGCGACTAGACAATGTAGCAGTTTTAGGTAAGGTCGGATATAACTGCAATTGTAAATAGTGTAGCTTAGCACACCCTATGCTCCTTTAGGAGACTTCTATAGCTTTACAGGTCTCTAGACGAAAAACATACATTATTATTAATAGCAATATCTTTACTGACCTGCAAGCAATTAAGGTAAAATACTAGTCAGATTAGAGATTATGCTGAGATTTACCTATTTACGATGTTGATATCAACATTTTAGTGCATGCTAACTAGCATCTTCAATTAATCCATACTGATGCAATCTTATACAAAAAGCTAACGGAAGTAGAATGACCAATGATGCACATTATATTCACGTATGATGATTCTATCTTTTGCCTGAAAATCTAATCTATTCTACAGTCTGGAGGAAGCCTGCTGAGCTGCAAATACCTCCTCGGGAGACTTGCCGACAAGCTCCTTGTAGATCACAGGATCCGTCGCTCCCTCCAGTCCAAATAAAACGACTTGGCTGTTGCTATCAAGTCCCAGTTTGTCGCGGAGTGTTTCATCGTTGGCGGCTTGGAGCACTACACCCATGTTGGCCGCCGAGCTCTCTCCACAAACTACAGGAATATCGCCCCCTTGCCCGCTCGCTAATTCCTTCATGCCTTCGACTGCGACTTCATCGGGGACTGCGACGAAGTCGCTTGTAAGCCATATCAGGACCTTCCAAGCTGCTGGAGAGAGGCCACGGCATGCCAAGCCAGCCATTAGCGTGCGAAGACTTCCTTCCGATAGACACATCTCTCCCTTCTTTGCGCTTTGATACAAGCAGTCCGCCTCTATAGGCTCAACCACGATGAATCTGGGAGGATTCAATGCCTTGGCTCCGCGGGCCTCTTGAATTTGAGAGTAGTGGGTGAAGAATCCCAGAAATACGGCCGCGGCGATACTGCCAACACCACCGCAAACGAAGACGTGCGTGATTTCCTCCACAGCAGGTACCATTTGGAGCGCCTCTTCCACGACGACCATGTAGGCGTTCATAACATCCTGGGGAATACCATTATCAAAATCGCTCCATGAGGTACTACTAACAAAATGCCATCCATTCATTCGCGCATCCTCCTTGGCTCTCTCGACAGAGGCATCATATTCACCATCGATGCGAATAACGATGGCGCCTAGATCCTTCATCATTTGTGCCCGCCCCTCACTAACATGGTTGTGGATGTAGTCGACACAGCGGCAGCCAAAGATCTTGGCACCGTAGGCAAGCCCTCGACCTTGGTTTCCATCTGTGGCGACACAGACAGTGACCTTTTGCGTGATATGTTTGTACTTGCTAGTTCGAAGCTCCTCTGATGTAGGCCTGGTGCCGGTCTGTGAGAATACCTGCTCGGCCAAGATCCTGAAGACAGCGTATGGAGCACCGAGTGCTTTGAAGTATCCAAGAGAGGTACCAAAGCGCTTGCTCTCGTCCTTGAAGAAAAGTTTACTTATGCCAAGTTGCTTTGCCTGATAAGGAAGTGAGTGCAAGGGTTGTGGTGTGTATTCCGGCCATGTCCTGATCTCTTGAAGTGCTTCGGCCCATGTAGAAAGATTCTCAACACATACGGCCGCGGCAGACTCGCTGGCCTTGTCGAGACGGGTCTTGTTGTAAAAATGAGTGTATGCTGTGGTGATGTGCATGATGATGATGGCAGGTAATGATGAAAAAATAATAATATCTGAATATCTGAACAGCTCCAGAGCATTTATCCTCCAAATGTATACGGACTGATCATGGAGTTTTAATCAGTTATCTCAGTTCCCTCATGGCACGCCTCGCGTTTGATACCGACACTTAGTCCGGCCATCGTCCTGAAAGTATCTCCATCCGTAAGGGCCGGCCGGGCAAATTTAGTTCCCGCCGACACTAGCAACAACGGAGGTCGTGTTTTGCCGCCTAAGGAGGCAAAAGATGCATCATCCCCTCTTTTGATGCGCTTTGAAGCACCTTGAGCATCCGGGAATGGGAATCTGGTCACTGGTTTAGGAGTGCTCGGGTAACGTCATTGGACATCGGCGCCGAGATTAGTCTCCGGCACCCACTTGAATCGTTATTGAAAGCTTTCAAGGCAGAAGCATTTCCCGAACTTCCGACACGCCCCAAATCAACTAGTGCTGTCTCCAGCACCATTCCTCTGCTCATTAGCACGGAGAAGTAAAATGGAGAAGAGCAAAAGAATTGAACTGTACATTGTGGACAAGACATAAGACGCCTCGCAGCCGATGTCGGTATACCCGTTTTCTTTCGTCTTATGTCGGCTAATGGCGGGAAGATCAAGCCTATATCATCCTTAAATTACCTCGAAGGTTACAATCTATCGACGGAGAACATCACAGCGACACGCATGCCTCTTCCTTAACTATTCTTAAAGCCTTGCAAGCAAAGTCATATTACGGACCACGACCCTTAGCCCCGCCTTTCCTCTTTTCAACCCCTGATCGAGGATTTGTTGATTCAGTGTCCTCTTTACGTCAAGCTTCCTTACTACAATGGATTTTACAGTCGAAGAGCAGCCTTTGAAGGCATGTGATCTGTCTTACAGTTACACAACTACACCCCAGCCCGTTCCAAGCGAAGCCGCTATCTTGGCATCTGAGGAAAGCATATGTACAGATCACATGGTTGTTGCCACATGGAAACACGGCATTGGGTGGTCCAAGCCTGAGCTGAAGCCTTACGGTCGACTTAGCCTGCTGCCAACTGCTTCATGCCTACACTATGCCACCGAGTGTTTTGAGGGACTCAAAGCCTACCGTGGCCACGATGGCAAGCTACGCGTCTTCCGCATCGACCACAACGTTGCTCGGCTAAGAACCTCAGCGGCCCGAATTTCTTTGCCTGCATTCGAACCTGAAGAAATCAAGAAGTTGATCCTTAGTTTGCTATCAGTAGAAGCAGATCGCTGGCTTCCCAAAGAACAAGCTGGCGGCTTCCTTTATGTTCGCCCAACTCTCATTGGCACTTCGGCTCAACTTGGTGTTCAAGCACCGAAGGAAGCAATGCTATTCATCGTCCTAGCCTACATGCCTCGTCTCGATTTACCGCCCGGGGGGTTACGCCTGTACTCGTCCCCAGAGGACGCGGTGCGAGCCTGGGTTGGTGGTTTTGGTTATGCAAAAATCGGAGCAAATTATGGTCCTTCTGTGATCGTCCTCCAGGAAGCGGCCGCACGAGGGTATCACCAAGTTCTCTGGCTATATGGCCAAGATCGCCAATGTACCGAAGCCGGAGGCTGTAATTTCTTTGTTGTGTGGAGGCGCAAGGACGGTAAGGTGGAGCTAGTTACCGCACCCCTAGATGACAAGACGATTCTAGATGGCGTTACGAGGCGAAGCTGCTTGGAGTTGACAATACAAATGCTCGGTCACAAGATTGAAGTCACGGAGCGCAAGTTTACAATCACGGAAGTCATGGAAGCTGCCGCTGAAGGACGCCTTCTTGAGTCATTCGCTGCAGGCACTGCCGTAAGTACCACCTCGATCACATGCCACTTGACATGCGCGTATTAACATGACCAGTACTTCATTTCTGCTGTGTCTCGGGTCCATTATCAAGGGAAGGACATTAACGTGCCCATGGGCGAAAGCGGAATGGGAGGGAACATCACTACCGCAATCAAGCAATGGCTCACCGACATCATGTATGGGCAGACTGAGCATTGGTGGGCCACAGTTGTACCAACATGTGCCTAGACCAAAGGCTGAGGGACAAGAAAAAGAGATAGTGCCATGTCAATGTAAAATGTTCAGCTGAAAGAAGCATCTGCTCTGACACTACTTAGCCCAATTTCTTTTACCAGAAGAGGTCATTATTCTCTAACCCCTAAGTGGATTTGTGGCTATCTGATGACTGAGCGAGCTACTGGAAGGCATGCATCATATCGTGTTTCAAGTCTTCAACTCCCTCAACCCCTACGAGCCCTTAATATCTGTGTCTTGAGCCAACCGTCTTGTCAGGCTTCTTTCTGCAGGGATGGATGCTGTGCCTGCTCAAAAGTATGCCGGATCATTTCGTCACCCAGATCGTTGAGCGCGTTGTCAAGCCATTGAACTAAAGTTTCAGAATTGGCAGACTCGCGTTGGACGCGGGCCTCTAATGTCCGCATGGTGCGCATTGCAAGCCAAGATTCCCATCACACCCAGCACAGATCCAAGGTAACTGCGTTCTTCAAGTAGACCCTTGTGCCACTCTTGATTTCAAATGGTAATTACATCACAGAGTATATCGGAGTGCCTGCGGAAATGTTTATTTCCAGAGTGCATAGCCACGTCCACGACATGAATGAATGGGTGTTGCAGCCCGGACGGGCCAAATGTACCATCAACTGTCAGTATCGCACCTCGCTGATAGGCTTTAGTAAATAGGAAAGGCCCACGGCTTCTTCGCTGGGGTTCATCGGAATGCCAACGTGGTCAATATCGCCCTTGCCGAGGCCTGCCGCATCCGAGTTTGTCTCATCAAAGAGATCTACCTTTTCAGATGGCGAAGCTTCTGGTGAATGGTAGCCGACCCCAATGGCGATAACGTTGGAGCGAAAGTACGTAACCGTAACGTCGATTGATGCGAGGCCGGAGATGTACGAGAAAACGTGACCGTGGAGCAGAGTGGAAAGAACCACTTCAAGGTGGAGGTATTACGCGAGCTATAGCGCGGATAGACAGGCGCATCCTGCGTTTTTCAATGTTTAGTTTACAAGATGCGTATTTTGGTGTTAAAGTAGGTACTACGTCATTCCCACAGCAGTCAGTAGTAGTAGTATAATTACGCCCGGGAGAACGGACCTCATGGGGCCTGTGGCTACGCTAAGCTATTCACGTATTCCCCGCTTTTCGTCCATTCTACACAAAAGAAAGCCCTACTGCTCTTCCTGTTCTTTCTTTTCTAGCCCCGTTTGCTTGACTCTGCTTGACAGACCTGCTTGAAGGCTAACCAATACCGTCGTTAAGTGTTCAGCATCCTATCTTCAGCAGCTGAAGCATGGTCTGTTAACTTGAGGCTGTCTGTTGTTAGTAATCAGCTGTGATGTTAATATTAGTAGTCATTTGTTTTCTCATCCTCAAACTCCTTCCTGGCTTAATCTTCCTGTTGCCATTGCAAATTTGACTGTCGCTTGTACCACCTTTAGGTTAGGTCTCCACTTTGCTCCGTCTGATGTTGACTTTCCACTTATAAAGAAGGAAAGGTTGCCTATTAAGTTTTGTCCTACTAGACGCATGGCTTTACGCTCTGCTTCCTATCTTGTGCATCGGAACAGAAAATGATCTATTGTCTCTGGTCCATATCCATAATTACATATGTCTGACTCTGTGGCCCCGATCTTGTTGAGGTAGCTGTTAATCTTCGCCATTCCCGTGCAGAGCTGCGAGAGCACTCCGGCTTCTCGTCTCTTGCAAATGTCGTATAGTGCTTGCGTATGTTTGCCTGGTAGGGCCAGATCTATCCGTTTGGAGTAGTTGCCTACATTGTTGGGCAGTTTCCATTGCTGATGCAGCTGCGACACTGCCAGCCTGAGCCGCGTGGAGCGGGCCTGGTACGGTAGCGATTGCGGCGTGCATCCCGCTCTGGTAGCCTTCTTGGCTTGTCTCTTTGCTTCACAACTCATGCTGAGGTCATCGTCTCTGGATGACGACTGGCTACTTGACAGCACCGTAAGCTCTCGACATTGTAGACCATCCGGCATGCATCGCAATGCCATCGCTATCGCCTCCAGCTCGGCGGTGTACGGGTTCTGATCGTCTCGTGACCCGAGCGTGGCCGAGTACCTGGCCACTATCCTGTCTGTTTGTCCAGGCGATCTTTGGGCCACGATGCCGCCCATACCCACATTCCCACAGCTGTGATAGAGCTTCACTGGAAGCTGCTTGTGTACAAGTCTGTCTATGTCATATCAACACCCTGCAGATCAACCTGGGTGGTGATTAAATGATTGGTTGGTCGAGAATGCCGCTTCTCGGAAGCGAGACAATTGTGCCGACTTAGCGCCGGTGATGGTTCTTTGTCGCTGTGCCCAAAATCAATTGATGAATCATTCAACAAATAATTTCATGAAACCCTCCGTCCACCCGCCCACCCAAGTTAGTGACTTTGGTCTTGGGCCACAGAACCCTTCTAGTATGCTCCTCAAAACTGCGAACACGCTGTTACGACCATTAATTTCTCGGTCACGCTTGCCGCTACTCGCTGCCCAATGTCATACGTGTGACCTCCGCTTCACGATTTGTAGCAGGGTTTGCCAAACATCAACCATTCATCATGGCTCACAGGTGGCGTCGCCAAACATATCTTTGCGCCTAATGCCTTTAGGCGGCTCGATTACCTATGGTGTTGGATCTTCATATGGCAATGGGTACAGGAAGTTCCTACAAGACATGCTTCTTTCCAATGGTTACCAAGTCCGCATTGTTGGCTCACGCAAGTCGGGATCTATGGAAAATAACGACAACGAGGGATGGCGTGGGTATCGACTTGATCAGATTGAAATCAAAGCTAGAAGGTCCGTCGCGACCCTTGGCCCTGACGTCTTCACAATCAACGCTGGATCCAACGACTGCCTGCAAGATTACCAGCTCGATATCTTTGGGAAGCGCATGGGTAATACGCTCGAGTATTTGTGGGAGGCATCTCCTCTCTCTACAGTCATTCTCTCAACGTTACTCATAAACGCTGACGAGCAAGTTAATTCCCGAGTCCTACGCGTCAACGGCCAGATCCGGGACTTGGTTAGCTTAAAGGCGGCCGAACAAAGAAGAATAGTTCTTGCAGACATGAATAGTACTGAAGGACCTCAACTCGATGATCTGGTGGATGGCATACATCCCAAAGACGAAGGGTACAAGAAGATGGCTGATATCTGGTTCAATGCCATTCAACAGGCCCGTAAGAACCAATTTCTCAAGATATAAAGCCATCAGGCTGCTGCCTCTCCACCAAATTCTATCGTATGCTGCGTCGAGCTGAATATTGCGTGGCTTATTGATCTCAGGCGAGGCGGCATGGATAATAACCCTCATAGTCAAGTAGCTGTTCGAGGTTACGTACTGTACCTGAAACCAACTGTCGTAGGGTAGGCATTGTCTTAACGGCCTCAGGCAACAACTGCGTTAGTAGTCTAGCGGGGAAACTCCCTCATCTGCGAAACTTTATTCTTCCAAGAATAATCTCAAAGGTTCTGACTGGGGGTTCCAAACCTGGTTAGATGCCTCATTTCCGGATTGCACACCGGAGTATAGACTAGTTCCCTCGGTCTGACATTATCTGGCCGTGATTTGCCGAAATACCCATGGCGTGGGGGTAGGGTCTCACCACCACATAGAGCTGTCGAACCGTCTCCGTAGCCGTAGACTCCCTCCAATAACCCATAATCAATAGAGCGGCCTTGTCGGCAAACGCTTTGAGCTGCCTCGGATATTAATGGAATAACAGGCCGGTTCGGCATGCATCAATTTAGCCGGTCTAAGCCCTTCGCAAGAACGCAAAAAAATATATATATATATATACACCAAAAGGTACACCGCCCAAGTATCGATCTTACTGAGTAAATCAACTTCTTCTAAATCAGAAAACCGGCCCGACAACGCCCCGAATTCTGAACACTTACTATATGTCCTCCACCAGTCTTGTGAGGTCCTTGACTAATTTGGCCCGCAAACCCGTACGAATAACAAGCAATCCATACACTCCTCGTAAACACCTTGCCATATTCTACTCAACCATGGCTGGCAACCAACAGCATCCATCCCTCTTCAAGCCCACGGATCTAGTTCCTCCTGATGCCCAGTTCGACGTCACACGGCGATTTCTGGCAGATCCTCACCCGGATAAGATTAACCTAGGCCAGGGCACCTATCGAGATGAAGATGGGCAGCCATGGATTCTTCCAGCTGTTAGGATGGATGGGGAAAGACAGCCTTGGGGAGTTCAACCACGAGTATTTGCCCATCACTGGATACAAGCCATTTGTAGATGAAACGACCAAACTGTTATTCTCTGGAACCCGCGCTTTGGCTGAACAAAGGGTAAGGTAAATTCATCTGAATCTATGATCTAGCACTTCTAATGATATATACACCAAGTAGATTGCATCATGCCAATCCCTTTCCGGAACCGGGGCTCTTCTCCTTATTGGGCTTGCTCTGAGGAGGCTGAACGACATTTCCAAGACGATTTATATAACGAATCCTACCTGGGTGAACCATAAGGCTATATTCACTACTATTGGCTTCGAGGTAGGCGAGCTTCCATGTTATAAGGACGGAATGTTCAATTTCGATGCATATATAGGTTCATTGAAAGACGTCACACCTGGTTCATCAGTTGTGCTCCATACTTGTGCCCACAATCCCACAGGCTGTGACCCAACTAGGGAGCAGTGGAAGGCCATTGGCGCGACTATCGTGGAGAAGAAGCTCTACCCGATATTTGACTCTGCGTATCTAGGGTTTAACTCAGGCTCATTCGACGATGACGCTTGGCCTATTCGGTATTTCTTGAAAAACCTTGGTATTGAGTTTGCTGTATGTCTTTCAACGGTCAAGAATATGGGGCTCTATGGAGAACGCATTGGTCTTGTCACCTGCGTCCTTCCAACAGCTTCTGCGGCTCAGGTGGCGACCTCAGTCCTACAGAAAGTGCAGCGGTCGGCTATAACTGCCCCTCCAGCATATGGCGCTCGTGTGGCTGCGCAAGTCCTCGGCACGCCGCCCATCAGAGAACAGTGGGCAAAGGACCTTGTGGCTATGTCTAGCCGTCTTCGGGCGGTTCGTCGGCAGCTGTACGAGGAGCTAGTGCGCCTAGAAACTCCAGGTGACTGATCCCATGTAGTCAAGCAAACCGGTATGTTTGCATACATCGGAATCAGTAAAACCCAGATCTTCCACCTCGAGGGTGAGTGGATATTTCCCATAGCAGCGTCATCTGTGCCAGAGTAGCCGCTAACAAAGAATAAACAGACAAGTTCCATGTCTACATGGTTGAAAGCTCCTGAATATCCGTGGCTGGGTTAAACAAGAACAATATTCAAAGGTTCGTGAAGGCGCTAGATCAAACACTTCGGACCGTGCAGTGATTAGGTTGCGTTGCTCTGGTAGAGCATGTATGAGGCCAGACTTGCACCTTGTCACCATTACATGGCAGGTAGTGAAACGAATTAAGATTCCACAACCCTAGTTTACAAATACGTTTCATCAATCACGTGACAGATCCCCGTAATCAACTCAAAGTCACCACTGGGGATGTGATCTAGAAGCCCTTTGACTTAGCTGAGATCGGTTGAGTGATATTTGCCAATCTCTATTGTGAACTGCCAAGCCTAACTCGCCAGTCTGCGCCATAGAGTGTATCGTGTTCTGCGTTATCTTAGAAGAAACACGCCCCCAAGAGAGCCGCAAGGGGATCAAATAGTCAAAATTCGAGATATTCGACAATCCAGTAAATGGAGTCTCTCCCATAACCATAAAATACAATAAAATGAATGTTCCACTAAGACGTTCAGGGCATCCTCCCCTGAACTTTGCATAGCCCCAAGTATGACTGCCATAGTGGCACTTATTTCTTCAGTTGGTCAACCCTAGTCCAATGGCAAAGCCTTCACTAGATACTCTCCATTTTGTACATACACTGGACATATCAAATCAGGATTTGTTTCTTCGAATCATCCCATGCGTCGCCCCTTACCAACAACACAAGGTTTTATGACGACCATATCCGTTTAAGATGCACTGGTTGACCGTTGTCCGGTTTCACATTGTCATGGAAGATACTCCCAAGTGCATCATGTGATATAAGTTCGTCTCCGAAAGAAGCAGCAATATCCCTGAGAGTCTTCTGCTCTCACGGATGTTGATGCTAACAATCTGACCTGAACACAAAAAGACGGGGCCACCATCGTGGGGATAAAAAGCTTCCCTGCGGCTCTGTTCTCAAACGCTGGGATTTACTTACGGGACATAGCAGTACGCCGTGACAAAGAAGAAAGAGGTGCATGCTACAAATACGTAGTAATAATGCTCTCAGATATTGGCAAATACGCAAGGGCTGGCCTGAGTGGACTGTGACGAAGATCAGCTGAATGCCTACGTACCGAGAAGATCTCAGAAACCCAGTTTCACGACTTGTGACATATTTCATACGTTGACAATGAAGTGCGAAGCGGATGCCAAGCACATGATTCTGGCACGTAAAGCAATGCGGAGCACCTCGGCGCCATACAACCATGTTGTGCTATTAAACATGCCATCTGCATTGATCACATCAGGGCCTTGACTTCTCCATCACGAGGAAGTATGGACTCACAGAAAGCGAAAGCAAACAGGTAGATAGCGAGCCTTACCGACTCTGTTGCCGATGTCTTGAAATTGGCATTGCATAACTGCAGACATATTTCCACCGCCACAATCGCTGACAGGCCATCAAGGATCATTCTGTGGCGTTAGCAGACGTCAGACTGGCATTCTTTTTCTCACTGAGTTAAATAGAAACAATCAAGACCATACCCACTGTCAGCAATAGTTAGCCTTGGCAATATATGATTCTCGGGTGAAAGATAACCCCCCTACCTAACAGCTATACCAGCTAGAACGCCCCCCGCTAGAAATGATTGACACATGCTATTTTGATCTTCGTTCCAAGTAAGATAACTACAGGCATTAACTTCATGAAGCCGGTACGGCCCAGAAAGTCGCTCATACAATTCTGTATCAGCACACCAACCGCTTCTCCGGCGATGTAGCATGCGACCGCCATGCAAGATAAGCAGAGGGACGTCAGTGACACGGTAAGGTTTATTTACAGGGCCAAATCAGCCCTTGAAGGTTTCATTCATGTAGTATATGCAGCTTTGATAGGCTGTAGCTATAGACAGTGGTTAGTGATCGTTGCCTTACTCCTTTCTGTGATGGTTTTGCGTACTGGTTACAGCAATACCTGTATCGGACCTCTGCAGTTGTTATGTGGCACACACGTAGCAGAATAAGAGTACTCAGGTATATCAAGGTACCGATAGCAGCGAATGATTGGCACTATAGGGTGTACCGCTGAAATCGACCTATGTTCAATGATATTTTGCTTTGATATTAGCGGCAGGCTGTTTCTTCTTCTTCATATTTATTTTCCTCGTTGGAAATGATAACAGTTAGAACTGAATTTTGACAGAGGATTATGGAGTTTGATAATCATGAAGAGTTTTTGCTGGAGCTTTGAAGGAATTTATACCCAGGAGGAGGTGTGTGTATCCTGTCTCACAGAGCCAACGCTACATTGTCTTCTCGGAGATAGCGCAACAGAGAGTTACCCAAGGCCTTGATTGGCTCGGCGAAAGAATGAAGCTTACGAATACTCCACAATTTAAAATCGTTGATCATGGAGCAGTAGCCTTCTCTATCTAAGATAACCATCTGAAAATATACCAAGACGAGCAAATGAGAAAGCCCGAGACATTGCCAGCGTTGCTTGTGAAAGATTCTCATAGCATATCTACTATTATGGCGAGCTCACGAATGCTCGATTGTAACAGCGATGCTGCCCAAGCCCAAGCAAGCAGAGGCAGTCAACCTCAGAATCAGTCATACCTACCGTTCTCACTTTGTGTCGGGCATTAGACGATCTGCCGAGGATCTCACAATCAATATTCGTCGGAGCAAGGCGAATCAAGGTAGAGTGTATCGGCGAGCCTGTCACCTTGTCGTTGCAATCCCGGATCCCGTTTCCAGATCATCCGGAATGTCAGCCAAAAGCGTGATATTTGGAAACACCCTAAGATAACTCTTTATAAATGTGGTCTGCACCATTATGTTAAATTCGTAATATAGATGATGTCAGGGAGATTGTGACCGTACACTGCTACATGTTGTATTACGACACGCTGACGGCATGAGTCATTGTAAGTCGAGATGAAGGGTTCGCTTTCCAGGCTTGACTGAAAGCATTAGAGCCCTGGGAGCACATTATCTCAATTTCAGATCAGCAGTGTAGTCTCTTTTCAAACTCCTTTGAAGCTCTCCTACATTCGAGATGGCCATAAAACAATGAAACCCTAATTCTCCTCTAATCCCTACCCTAGTAGAACATTGCATCAGTGGTAAGATTTCGATCCTTGCAAGTGCTCCACCATTCATGCTCCCAATATTCCACGGTGTCGACAAAAGCGTGAGCCACTCAGTAATTCGCAGACGAAACTTTGTAGACACAGCACGTTTTCTTATTTTTCATTTTAGTAAGGGTCTACATCAGTCGAAACACCACTAACGTTGATGCGGAAATTGGAAGAGAGTCAGTGTTCTTCTACTGTCCCGATGAGAAGTCCTAATACCATGGTTACCAGAGGCTGCTAGGAACAAGCTGTCACCTTTGCGTTTGTTGTCTCGATGCTGGGGACCAAGTCCCTTTCCTTAACTTTCAACGTAACCATCTTTTGCAGCTTTCAAAAACATCAACAATTGTATGAATAACATTTTTTACTGGTTTGACTGTAGGGGTGAATTCTATCTGATGGCTAGTGAATAAGAACGAATCGCCCTGTCACTTTGCCTTCGTAAATTCGTTGGAGTGCATCGTTTGCCTGGTCCCAAGGAAACTCAGTGATAGGGATTGCCTTCAGTTTTCCGCTTTGAACTATCTTGGAAACGTCCCTAAGGTGCTGAGGGGTGCCGGTAATGATTCCGAGGAGTGACTTGGAACCGAAAGTGAAAGGTACCAAAGAGATGGCCGTTTCGCCTCCCATAATGCCGACAGTGACGACCTTACCCCCTTTTCCAACACTTGCCAAGGCAAATTCGGCTGTCTGTTTATTGCAAACAAAATCAATAGCGCCAGAGAAGGGACCTCCAGCGACCTGTATAGCCGCCTTGGCAGGGTCTTCCCCAGCCTTACTGTCCACAACCGCAGTCGCACCAGCTTCAAGAGCTGCCTGTAATTTCTCAGGCGATATATCAGCTGTGACGATCTTCTTATGACCCAGAGCATGAGGCATCGATATGCAAGCTAAGCCAAGTCCGCCTGCACCAACTAGCAAGACTGGCTCTTCTGGCTTCAACGGCATTAGCTTCTGGATTGAACTCAGAACAGTGAGCCCAGAGCAGCCAAAGGTGCAGTCTGTGGACGGGTTCGCATTGCCGTAATCAACAAGATACCGGGCGTGGGGAACCGTGACGTACTGCGCAAAGCCACCGTTGCTGAAGACACCCCTAATGACCTAGCCCACACACAGGTTATCGTCTTCATCTTGGCAATGGCTACATTTCTGGCACCCGACCCAAGGGTACACGACTCTGCTGGCGCCGATAGGTACTGCCTGGTCTGCGTCGGGCCCGAGCTTGGCCACAGTACCCAGGATCTCGTGGCCCAAAGCTCGGGGTAACTTGGCACCCCGATCCTTGGCATACATGCGCTTTCCCCCACCTAAGTCGTAGAAGCCTTCCCAGAAATGCAAGTCAGAGTGACACACTCCACAATGTGTTACTCTGATGAGGATTTCAGTACCAGTGGGCTCCGGAATTGGTATCTCAATCTTCTGAAGAGGTGTGCCGTGCTCGACGACGACCCAGGCGTGCTGCGTAGATGACATAGTATCTTGCTTGGAAGTCGGGGATTGTTTTGCGACAGTAGGTTGCTTGGCAGGTTGGCTGATATGACTAAGATGAGGAGGGGGATATCTGTGCATTCAATATGCGAGCTCGTGAGGAGAAGCATGGACTCTTCGAGACAAGGCGCCAGCTTTCAATATTGGAGAGATTACCACGACCAGTGCCACTTCCATCCCCTACAAGCTGTCTACAAATGAGCACGGAACTCTCTATTTTCGGTCGGAAGAGGCAGCCAACTGGCCTTTCCATTTTGTGCCGAGTATGAGAACTATCTGGAAAGTGGCGGGAATTGTCAGCGGTACTGTACGTTCCAAGATAGCTACCTATCTCCTCAGAGGTCATAAGACTCCAATGCAGTCACTACCGGGGGCATCGCCGATCAAGGCATTATAAATATTATTTGCAATAAGGATATTTCTAAAAAGTAATATACCTATAAAAGGAGTACTAATATATAAGACGCGTTCTCAAACTACCTCACTGACGAGATAAGCTCCACTTCATGCTCAAATAAATCCCCTGACACCGTTCTAGGAAAGTCCTCTGTAGTGCCTACCCAAACTCCATCTCCTTGCATCTCATACAGTAACCTCATTTGCTGCAAAGTCCCGTCTCTTTCCCATCTTTTGGCTCTGCTCATTCCTCGTCCTAACCAAGCCTGGATACGAGCCATAAGAAATTCCATGATAAAGGATATTATGATAACATAGGTACCAAGGCCAAGGAGCAAGGACAAGCCCAAGACCGAGAAATTCAACGTTTCCCGAGCCTCCCTTGTTCTTTGATTGTAACACATGTGCTCATACTCCCGCGCATACTTGTCAGTGTCAGATGTATTGTCCCACAAGTTTACGGTATCCATGTTTTCCCAGACCTTGATAGTCTCAAAGTTGCCAGGTATCGACGAACCAGCCACATATTCCATAACGTGATATTGCAGGTTCACGAGCGTATCATCGAAAAGAGCAGCCATTTCGATCTCCCACTGGTTAGAGGGCAAAGCCAGGCCGGCAGACCCTGCGACCCGTTCTTGGGCCTGGAGGAATCCTTGGGTACGTGTCCAGACGGCGTCGCGGAAGCTGCTTGACTCGAGCAGTACAAGTCTGAGTCGTTGAATTGCGACGAACTGTGCATGGTTCAAGCCCAGTTGACCGTCTGTCGCGTTCTTGATAGCGCCGCGTTTATCCATCAAGTGTGTGTATTTGCCATTGTTAGGGTTGCAAATAGCATGTCTATCGATACAACCTATTGGGCTAATATATTTATCAGGCAAGAAGAATCCATCCCTTTGATAACTAGCACCGAAGACTGGATCGTCATTAGGCTGATAGTGTCGGACGCCGTTGGGCGCGATCGCAAGGATCGTAAGGTCGGTACTGGGCACCAGGAGTTCATTTATAGGTCTCCAACCCTCAATGGTATTGTTGGTAGGATAGTGACTGACCCAAGTTGAATAGCCGATATCCATCGTCTGTCCGTGCGTGTGGTATTCGAAAGTGTAGTTCGTCTTCCGAGGAGGTATTGTTCGCATGACGTTTGTCCCATAGAAAAGTCTAAGGGAGACACCAGCATTGTCTCTCACCCCTTGAACAAACTTCGATTCGGTACTCAACGGAGAACATGTGGTTTCTCTCATATATGTAAATCTGTGCCTTGGTGGAGCATTGAAGCCAAAATGTTGGTGAGAATCCAGCATGCCGGTTTGCATCTTGAATGCAGGGACGTCCAGACATAGATCCTATCCAAATGGACACTCGACCGACCAGTTCCTCCACGCTATATGTGAAACTGGAAGGCCTTTGCAAAGGGTGGATGTGGTGATGTTGTGATAACATTCTTTTGAGTAAATGGAGGCTCGTAGGTTGTCAAGTCTCATTTTGTCCTGCAGTGCCTCTCTATCGAACGGCACTCTTAAACCACAATTTGGGGTCCGGATCAGCCGGAAATCCGAAGCGGAGTCTGAAATCTGGGAAGAGAAGATGGCCAGCAGCGCGAAACCTAAGAAATAGAGAACACATAGCATCGCCAAGGGTACAGTCCTCGCGATGGTTGAGTTTGCGATACCACGCCAGTACCAAGCCTGTTGCAAAAATAACTAGGTAGCCGCTGGAGCAGACTTTGTATTTCGCAGAATCACCTGTCTTTGATAGTAGAGCCCATCATGCTTCTTGCTGGTGGCTAAAAACTGATAAGCTGAAAAGCTGATAATAAGCTATAGTCTCATTGCGACGATAGTTACGAATGCCGCGATGAAGGCGAGGAGTAGGCTAGCGTCCCTTGATGAAAGAGTGATGGTCGCACCTAGAACAGGCCCGCGAGACCAGTCGGTCCAGGTCCCTGTGTAGATCTCAAAAGACATGATTGATTCAATCTACGGAACGGATAAAGGAGTAATAGAAGATCACAGAGTGAATACCATACAGTTGTGAAAAAAGAGAAAAGGTCGAATGAAAGGAAGATCTTGAGTTTCTGCTGTTAACCCCCCAAAATAATGTCTGGAATTCTGCTTTGACATTTCCATTCACCCTGCAGGTCAAATTCAAGTTGTAATTGGTCTGACGTTTACAGCTGAAAAAGAGGTAAACGCCATGTTTTGCAACTATTGGTCTTGGCATGAGTCTGACGAGTGAGATGCGCCTTGCGCTTTATAAGGCAGATTTTACACTTAATTATATTAAGTGCTCTAAATAGGCTACTATAGTTAGTTTAAAAGTATTAATTTAAAAGCTTACATTTAGATCTAGCAATTAATTATACTAATAGCATTTAATTAAGATATTAAGCTTTCTATTATTATCTTATAATTAGGCTTTATTAGCTTATAAGTTTTTTTATATAGATTTAATTACTTATTATAAATAAAATACAGTTTATTAGTTACCTTATAATATATTAGCGCTATTTAATTTATTATTAAAAATAATTTATTAGTTACTAAATAACGCAAGGTATATCGCTAGGGAATATACCTATAGTGAGATTAATTACATTAACTGTTATATTATGTCAGAATGCCTAGCTTGTTAGGGATGTTAGCAGGGGCAGGTTAGAGTAAAAGCCTAGAAATAGGGCCCTTTTAAAGAGGTTATAGGCAATAAGGAGAAAAAGGAGCAATAGACACTATAGTTGCAAACCTTGCATAGTTGCTGTATTTATAATATAGCAGTTTATATGTCTAAGCATTGCTAGGACTTCTATTACTGCTTAATTTAGTAGAAGACTTTATTACCTTTCCTTTAATAGATTTTAATTAGCTATAACCCCTTATTATAACTTTATTATAGGCTTTTTATATACTTAAGGAATATATAATAGTATATATATAGCTGCTATTTAGAAGACCTTATTTTACTATATTATAATTATAAACTATTTTATTAGTATTTTATTCTCTTTTTATTAATATATATAAAATTCTACTTAAGTCTTTAAATACTTTTATTAGGTTTTAAACCTTATATCCTTATTCTTATAATAAGACTAATTTTAGCCTTTATAGCTAAATAATTAACTATAGAAATGCTATTAAGTTTTTTTAGTAAATTAATAATATATAAAAGTATTAATATTAAAAGCATTAAGAAATATTTAAATAAATTATATAAAGCTATATATACTTAAGATAATAGTAATAATATTACTGCTATTAATTAAGATATTAATAAGAATATCTTAAGTTATATATCTATTTTATTTAATTAGAATATAAGCTATATTTAATTACTTTAATTAATTACTAAGGATAATATTATAAATAAATTTACCTTCTATATTTACCTTTTAATTATAGTGCTGCCCTTTTTTATATTTTCTTATACTTAAGGATTAACTTTACTATTTAGAAATATTATTATTAATAGCTAAGAATTAACTATTTAAAAGAATTTATAAATAGCTTTATTAAGTCTAAAGGATATAGAGCTAACCCTTTATAATTTAAGTCTATTATTATTTTATTAATCTTATTAGTATATAGCTATTAATTATTAAATAGTTTTCTTTATAATATAGAGGATAATAAGATATTTTATTTTAAATTAATACTTTTTATATTAATTAAAATAATATAAATAAATAAAGTTATTAAGGCTCTATAATAAGAGAAATCTATTAATATATATTTATATTTCTAATTTAATTAGGTTCTTTAGTAAAGGATAATAATTCTACTATAAATTATATTTTTAGAATTTAACTTTAATAGATAACTTTAAATTATATATATTTTCTTTAACTTATTATTTACTTATATATAATTTAATATACTTATAATTAAATTTATATAAAGTTTATTTTATTATATAAATTCTTATAAATATATAAATTATATTTCTCTTTTTAAAAGTTAATTTTTTAACTTTTTAATATTATAATAATATTTCTATTATAAAGAATATTATTAATAATATTAAGATCCCTTATTTAAGGTAAATAATTAAAGGTTAACATGTTTAATAAGCAAGCCGCCTAGATAAGTAAGCCGCCTAAAAATCCCTTACCTTATATCTATATTATCTAATTAATTAGTTTTTAATTACCTAGTATATTA
>NC_031954.1:35201-41890 GCF_000303195.2 Fusarium pseudograminearum CS3096 | reverse complement strand
TTTATAAAATATTATTATAAAAAAAGTCTTTATAAATTTAAATTAATAATAAATTAAATTATTATTTACTTTTTTAAATTAAATAGTTTTTATAACTTTTAAATAATATTATATTATAATTAAATACTATTATAATAGTAATATAAAATATTATAAAGGATTTATTATATATTTATATTTAATTAAAGATTAAAATTAAAATTATTTTAAAAGGCTTAAAAAGTAAAAAAGATTTTAATTTTATTTAAAAATTTTAATATATTAAATTATTAAGAATTATATAATTAAATAATAAAAATATAAAATAAAGGATTTTTAATTTATTTATTTATTTAGTTTATTTACTTATTAACTATATTATATTTAATATATTAATAGTAATTTATATAAATAGTAATAATTAAAAGTCTTTAATAATTAATTAAGGGTTATAAGAGGAAATAATTATTATTATATATATAATTTAATAGAATATGTTTTATTACCTTTATAATAGAGTTTATTATCTTAAGTAATAGCTATTATATATATAGAAAAACTTAAGTTAAATAAGGAACTTTTATAGATAATTTATAAAAATTTTAAATCTATATAAATAGATACCTTTATATAGTTAATAATATATAAGAACTTAAAAAGGCTTTAGCTTTAGTTAAATATTAAAAAATAAATAAATACTATATAGACTTTATACTTTTTACTAATTATTTAATATAATTATTTAATATAATTATTTAATATAATTAATATTAATCCTCTTAATTTAATATTAATCTTATAATAACTTTACTAATTACTTAAAAATCCTTAATTATATATATATTTAAATTAATATTAATTAATATATTTAATTTATTAGCTATTAATAATATATCTTTATTTAAATATATTTTACTTACTTTATTTACTATTAATAAATATAATATCTTATTATTATTTAATTATATACCTTATAACTCTATAAATATAAATTAATATAAACTAATTTACCTATTTAAAAACCTAGCTATTATAATATTATAAATATTAACTATAATAAGGCTTCTTATCTTACCTTATTATAAATTACTAATAAGTTACTTTATAAATAGTAGTAGGGATATAGTATTTTCTTAACTAATATATCTTAAGTTTCCTTAGCCTATTACTGCCTAATATTAGGCCTGCGGCTATACTAAAAGCACTTTACCAGCTGACTTGCATATTGTTACTATTGAGCTGAGGTAGCTAGCTGTAGGTTACAGGACTTGTTCCTAACTGTCAAATGTTCAAAGGAGGCCCATGCGTTGGTCTGACCAATGGCCCTTTTTCCGTCCTTGCAGCTTGTGCGGTAAGAGGGCATGGGGGAGGGGGTTGGTCTCCAGGCTGCAGTTCATTTCTGGGCACAGCGTCCAATCTCGACCCAAAACCATCCATCCATCCATACTTCATGTCGGCACGCAGCACCATTGTTAAATCTCACGGTTTATGCTTCTTACACGACCGTAATAGTCTCGATACTTACGTGCGTTCATTGTGCGTTAGGCAGGAGTCCCTTGATATGGATGTAGAGCCGGCATCACCGCTATTAAAGCGAGCGCTCTCGTCCCCGCAGCTTCGCTTGTCCACAGGGGTACTGGGGCTGGCTCGCGAGGCCTCTTCCGATCTCACGGCAGTAGTAGCTTCAAATTCGAAGTCAACGGACCCCGAGGCAGCCTCAAATTCCAAAGAGCCATTAAGAGACTCACCCAAGCTACCCACGACACAAACGACACAAACGACTCCCGAAATAGCTCGGCTCGTATCAAAGAGCAAGGCAAAATCGCCAGGTTTTGACTTTGAGCAGCATTATGGCGTCTCTCGCAAATCTGCCGGAGAGGTCTTGAACGAAATTCTGCAAGACCTCTTGAATTACAAAAATATCCACAACTGGGACGATAAGCTTGTGACTACGCCGTTCGCTGCCCTTACGGCGACTGTTCGCAGCTATTATAACGAGAAGCCCGGACACCTCAACAGCTTACTCGAGGACGCCGTCGTCGACGAGGTCTTGACGGCCAATGGTGTCAGCAGCAGGCCATCTATCAAGGCTGAAATGGCCAATATCGATGCTCATTTATTCTTCACAAAGGTGTCTCTAGGCCCTTTAACTAATCCTAAGTCTCAAGGCTTCACCCACGAAGGACTAACACGCTCTAGAACCTGCCCAAGAGAAGGCCGTCAACAACTCCGGAATCGGAGGCCGTTCCAGTTACGCCCCGTACACGAAGCACACCTGGAAGTTTCCAGTCCAAATCACCAGGCCTGTCGCATGGGCGAGTTGTGTAAGTGCAAAAATCCGACTTTAACCGCCTCCTGCTTACCACCATGCCAGATACATCAAGGAGAAAACGACCGCCTTGAAAAGAGCCAGCTTTCTCGTCCTGCATGCGTTTTGTATACGCTTACAGAATGAAGACTACGGCTTCATTCGCGCCTTTATCGAACGGCACCTCAGCTTGCGGTGTGTGCAAAAGGTCCCCTACCACTGGCAGCAGATATCTCCTCCACAGATGGACGCCGTATGTTAGACCAGCTACGCAACCCTATTATAAGAGCAACTTTACCACAGCATCTTGGCGCTAACCATCTGCCTGGGCAGTCACGGCAACAATGCTACAAAAGGGTCACCATCTCCTGCCACCTCTCGTATCTGACCCTCGATTCGGATTCCCAAGATGCAGCCGATACCAAAGAATCGATCGATCGAGAGGCCGTCTTCCCCTTCGGGCACAAAACGAAGGACCACCATGACGACTTGCCCAACAGCCACCAATCTCTCTTCCGGGCATCGTCATCTGTCCTGCTCACGCTCGCTGAACCCGTCGAATCAAAGTCTCACGAGGAAGAAACCAGCCTGTTGCGCAATCCCGAGGCTTTATGGACCGTCATTGTGCTCAACTCCCCCTCCAATCTAGGCTACGACCACGAGCCAGTACAGTACCTCACGCCCATAGCCCAGTATGTGCGCGGCATGGCGTCTTCTGTAGTCACGCAAAGAAACAACGCCCAGGGCATATACGACGCCGTCAAAGGTCGCCTGGCGGATAACGAGGGCGACGGCATGTTTGACGACAAGAACTTCACCAAGTCGATGCTGTATCACTGGGCGGTGCAGGCGTGCGACGAGCTGGCCGAGTCGATATCCTCGAGTTTGCGTTTCCTGAGAAAGACGCTCGAAACGAACGTCAAGAAACTTTGCACTGACGCGCATGTGTACGAGAAGCTCGGCATTGAGTATTGGATGCAGCGGATGGATGAGGAGCTGTTCGCGCTGGAGGATCTAGAGTCGCAGATTATTGCGTTGCGAGGGCGAGTGCAAGAAAATGTAAGCACAGCAGTCTAAACCGCATACGAACCTTGCTCTCTGATACTGACTTGCCATCTTAGCGTCACGCGGTATGTTTCTAGCTCACTAGTGTTTTGTTTTCCTGTGAGCTTATTATGCTTTTATGCAGTTGCACGGCGTCACGGCGGTTCTCGAAGCTCGTCTGGCCTCCCAGCAAAGCGAACGCATGAAGATACTCGCTTACCTGGCAACGATATACCTGCCACTGACATCTACAGCTGTAAGTATCCACCAAGTGTATCCAATATACATCCGGTCAACGTCTAATAACCAATATTCTGCTGCAGTCACTGTACAGCATGAGCGTCCTTCCGAAATCAGCAAACTTCCCATCCTTCTTCGTCGTCCTCGCTATATCTCTCGTCCTCACCATCCTCCTCGGCCTGCAGTTGCCCTCACTCCTGGCAAAATGGTTCTATGTCACGCGAACGTGGCCACCGCGAGCTCGCCAGGCCATAAAGAGGACCAACATGTCATTCCAACGCCCCGAGTGGACCAGAATCCCCTATATCCAGGGCTACGTCGACATATTGAACCCAACCATCGATCTAGATCCTCGTTTGAGAAACCCGCCCGACCACTGGAGCGAGACGGTCCAAGATTCCTTGCTCTTCTACATTACTTGGTTCATCTTTCGCCGCCTCCCCGTACTGGTGCTGCATCACTTCCTCTCCAACGAGGTCAACTTCCCAGTCTATCAGTGGTTTCTGTATCAGCATAGGCATAATCCCCGGATGGAGATCTACTACCACTGGGCCTTCTTTATCCGGGATTTTGTGCGTGCTATTCTCTTGCCGGCGTGGGTTGTCGTCGGCGGCGCCTTCTTGTGTTACTTGATCATCCAGGACGTTCTTGGAGTTGTGTGCGTGCCCGTGCTTAATGTTGTGCTGGGTCCTGTTTTGCAGCTTTTTACTTTCTGTTTCGTCGGCGTCGTGCTTGTTTCGGAGTTTATTTGGGATAATTTGCTGGGGATACTCAGGTTTCTGAGCTTCAGGTGTTGGCTACGGAGGGGCTAACGGACGGGCAATTCATTGTGGTAACGAATGTTGTATTGAACGAGCTGTAGAATATATAAAATACTGGCTATTCTCGCCGCAAATGAATCACTAAAGTAGCTACATCAAAACTAAGAGGGTACTACGCAGTGCTAGGTTAGTTTTGGACATATTTAAAAGCCTAATATAGAAAAAGTCAATGGAATATAGGCAGAGCCGGAAGCAAAAGGCTCTAAGAGGAGGAAAGTAAAGGCGAGAGTGGGCGGCCCTAGAAAGTTCCAGCAGATTAAGTCTCATCCTGAACAGTACAGTGGCAACCAGTAAAGCTAGGGTGGAGCGTACTTGGCCACAAAAGCGGTTTATCCTGAGATATACTCTATAATTCATCGGTCTTTAGAACAAGAGACCGTCGAGTCTTCACTCGATGGCTATGTTTTACGTTGGCTTATCTAGGGTCATGATCATTGTTTCTCCAAAGCGATTCCCTGTCAGAGCCGCTGATCCCGATATTGTCCAGCAGGAATGCTGAAAACCTTCTGGCAGCCCGTCACAACGCACTATAGCCTTATAGTCTGATCCCGAGTGGCCGAGGCGAGCAGCGCACCGCCGGGCGAGTAGGCTAAGGTACTAAGTCAGCCTCACCGTCGTGGCCTTTAGTGAAACTTCATCATCCCAAGAGGCCGAGGCGATTATTGTGCCGTCTGGCGAGAAGGCCGTTGCGTTAACCTCCCCGCGGTGACCCTCAAGGCTATGTATACACGCGCCTGTCTCAGCGCTCCACGGTCGCACTGTTTGACTCTCTAGAGGCCGATGCGATTATCTTGTCGTCGGGCGAGAAGGCTACCAGCCAGAAGCTGTGTCCCTCGAGCATTTGAACCCAGGTTTGCTCTCCATAAGGTAGGAGAACCTCATTGTTAAGGCGAGTTGGGGGGCATTCCGGCGTCGCACTGGTAGTCATTATTATCTTTATCATTTCCCGTACCATATCGTACTACAGTTCTGCACTGTGCGCATATCCGCCATATAGTGGGGTTTAGGTTCAGCGTCAGTTAGGCAAACTTCTTAACTTGCATTTTGAGATTAGGTCATTTCTAGCCTTGCGTAGTACATGCACAGTGCGAGTGGCTTACCCTCTGGGATGTTCCTATCCTTTAGGATCTTAATAATTTATTTAATCCTATAGATAGTGAAAATTTATTATATCTTTTAAAAAGCTATTTTTACATTTTATAACCTTAAACTAGAATAAATAGAGCTAGTATTTTTAATAGTTTTATAACTAACTGCTTTTATTATATTTATATTAATAGGATATATTAATATCCTTAATTAATAAGAATAAAATAATATAGTATTAGTATTAAATACTATTATATAATACCTACTTAAGCTAAGCTATATTAACTTACTTAATATATAGTATTAAAAGGGCTAATACTAGTAAATATATTTATACTTATTATTTATATAAGAGGTCTAATAGCTTAGTTAAGTAAATCTATAAATATAGATAATATAAGTCCTCTATTAATATAAAATTAAAGCTTATTACTTTCTCTATTAATATATTAAATTTTTAAGTAAACCTTTTAAAGAGGGTTAAGCTATTTACCTAAGGATTCCTTAAAGCTTATATATTTAAACCCTATTATAATTATATCCTTTCTTATAGGCTATTAACCCTAATAGCTATTATTAGTTAATAGTCTTATAGGTATATTATTAGTTTATAAAGTTAGCTTTAGTAATATAATACCTTTATTAAAAATATATACTTAAAATATAAATAAAAAAGTATATATAAGCTAGTAGTTTAAAAAGTAATTCCCCTTAAAGCTATCTTAAGGAATATCCTTTTTTCCTTTTTATTATTACTTTCCTTATAGTATTATCTCTATAATTTCTTTATTTATATTATTTATTTATATTTTTATATTATTTAATATTTCTTTATATTTTCTTATTTAATTTTTTTATTTTTCTTTAGTAATATATTTTATTTCCTTTTAAGCTTAATATAATACTATTATTTATATTTCTTTAAATATTATTTAGCTATAATATAATTAATAAGTAAGTAAATTAAATAAATAAGTAAATTAAAAATCTTATATTTTATATTTTTATTATTTAATTAAATAATTTTTAATAATTTAATATATTATAATCTTTAAATAAATTAAAATCCTTTTTAACTTTTAAACCTTTAAAAATAACTTTAATTTTAATTTTTAATAAAATATAAATATATATTAAGTCCCTTATAATACTTTATATTACTATTATAATAGTATTTAATTATAATATAATATTATTTAAAAGTTATA
>NC_031954.1:7299-35101 GCF_000303195.2 Fusarium pseudograminearum CS3096 | reverse complement strand
ATTTACTTATTAATTATATTATTCTTACTGCTAATAAAGCTATTATTTTTATAAGAATTACTTTAAAGAATACTATTAGGATAGCTTTTATTATTATAGTAAAGTAAGTAAAGTAAGAAAATGCTAAGAGGATTTACCTTAAGGTTTATATTAATAATAAGAGAGAAGGTATAAATCTAACTATTAGGATTAAAGAGGGATAGCTTAGCTTAAGGTTATACTTATTCTTTATTAATAGAATAGAGTAGCGCTCCTTTCTCGCTACTCCTAGCCTAGGTAAACTTTTTAGAGATAATATCCTTATCCATCTTTATCCTATAGGGGTTAAGTCTATTAATAGTTTAAAACAGCTGATCTTATACTGAGCAATCCCCTAAATCTGGCCTCTTGCACTACGTTCTGCGGTCGAAGGCAGGGAGGGTCTATTTGATAACGCTTGCCAGACTTGGGAGTCTGTTGGATTTTGCGACGATAGTGATGACTTTACTTTCGAGATTAAGGATGGAAAGGTTGTCAGTGTCACCAACAGGGATTTGGTTAATGTCTTGGCTCAACAGCCGAGATCAAATTTTAAGCATGAGTCGGAGGAGTGATGGGGTGCATCGAAGCTGGTGATCCAGGGAGAACGATTAGTTATCTACATTACAAAGACTAAAGTTACATCAGGCAACAAGTTTGAATTGACTATACAATGAGTGAACTACTGTGAGCTACCTAAGCATACATGCTAAAGAGGTAAGGACAGACATTTTATATAAACATAACAGACCAACGATCTATCGACGGAGTGTCAGGAGACCGGGGCGGTATGGCAGGAGGTTGTAGTCGACATTGATGCTGGGGTTGCGTCCTTGGTACAGAAGCTTCAAGTTACAAGGGTCAATGGGGAATGTCTCATCGTTGGCAGTGCGGATCAGCTCTCCGTGGCTGATATCGTTGGTCCAGGTGGCGCCTGAGTTTGCCTTGCCGGCGAAGGGGTTGCTTTCGGTGCCAGCATTGACAGTCCACTGACCATCAAGGCTGTTCGCGGTGAAAGATCGGAAGAACCGACCATTTCTACCCTTGGCCTCAACAATCATCAGATATTTGTTCTGTCCTTGGACGGTATAAACCTGAACGGCTTCGAAAAGGTTGTCTTCAGTATCCTGCAGGATAATCTGGGAATTCGATCCAAAGTTTCCAGGGAAGTTGCCGATAGGCATGGACGCGCGGTAAATTCTACCATTGTCGCCGCAGAAGAACAAGTACATGTTTCTGCTATCGCCAATGATGGTTTGATCGATGGGGCCGAATCGTGCATTGGCAATTTCTCCAGTAAAGAGAGGTTGTGGTTGAGACCAACCATTGACGTTGGTAGGGTTGTTTGAAGTCCTGTATGAGAACTTGGTAGGGCCCCATTGATGGGCCAAGATCCAGATACCCTTAGGTCTGAAATAGAACAGAGTTGGGGCCACAGCGGTACCGGTCTGAAGAGTCTGCGACGCAGAACCAAGGTTGTTCAGATCCGACACAGGGCTAAAGCCCATAGACTTCCAACCACCTTGGCCATAGGCAGTAGCATAAACTAGCTGCTGACCATTGTAAGGAGCAACGGTGAAGTCCTTTGATACATGGCATGTATAGAGTCAGACTGGTAGACACTAGTCGGGGTCTGCTAGTGAGACATCTGGTAATAAGATGCCCGGCAATGCGTACTTACTAAAGCAACACTGTTGAGATTGGTAGACACAAATTGAGATTGAGAACCATATACGTACATCCATACCTAAATTTCTTTCAAAGCAGCCTTGAATTACATTAGGATGCACTTAATAAATCACGATCCTCGCTCAGGCGACGGTCGACTTAATGTATCATAGAATGGAATAGTTCAATAAGAACAATCTAGTGTCTCAGAGGCTATCCCAATAACAAAGTCTTAAATCTTTGTATCTTAGCCTGATAATAAAAATAATAATAATCCGCCTAGGCGTGTCTGCAAACAGATAGCCTTGGCTAAGCTGTTTTTTTATTTTTTTTATTTTTATTTTATTTTTTATTTTTTATTTATTTTTTTACACATATATCCCCCCTCCCAAAACGAAACAAAAAAACGTTAATTGGAGGCAACTTGATTTACGACTTGAGGTTCAGGTCGTTGTTCAAAATGATACTGTTGATCAGTGTTCCTGAGTCCCGGTTCGGATAATCCATGACCAAGTTTCCGACTAGACCAGGATGACCATACCCACCCTTCGATTTGACGTAGTCCTCCAAAGCCTCGTTCATTGATGAATCACCATCCAAGTCCTCAGTGGCATAGTTGAGGTTGGAGTCCGGAATCAATCCCGACGTCAAAGTCCAGTCAGTGACATAGCTGCTGTAGCCAATATACCAAGTTGGAGCACTTGAGTTCCCAATCGATGAAAAGGCCAAGTCGATGAAATCAGTGATCTTTTGCTTTTTCTTTTCCAACGCAACGCTTCCATTGTCATCAAAGCTGTAGTTATCCTCAACCCACAGTTTTACTGGGGTTGACTTGGTATTGAAAAGATCGATTTCAACTGATTCTGCCGTATCGCTCGGCCAATTGCGGCTTGCATTGATTCCAAGTGGCTGTGTTGATGGTTGAAGAAGTCCATCTACCACTATGTTGTAGTTAGTTGGCCGCGGTATTCGACAAACTAACTGGATCTTTCCTCTAAGTTGACTCATAGTCGGGATTGTTTCTCCAAGATTCCAATACTGGATCTTTTCTTGGATCAGATCATTAAAGTCGTCTGATACATTTTGTGGATTTGTACCAGTCGGTCCATCGGCTTTGATTTGCACAATAATTCCTTCAGTTGGATGAGTATCAAGCCAATTGTAGGAGTATTCGAGTACGTCCTCGATCGAGATGCCGGCATAAAACTTTCCGTGAAAGACACATAATGGTTCGGAGTAGCCGTTGTTACGATCTTGGAGATTTGCATAGCCTGCTCGAATATCAAAGTATCGAATTCCGGCATTCAGTTGTTGGGTGATGGACATGTCCTGGCAGCATATCCAGCCGTTCTGCGGACCGAAAAGGCCATTCCAACTGCTTGTAGCAGAGTTATGTGTTCCTGGAATTGACATCTGCGCGATGCTGGTAGACGGACTAGCGAGATAGCTCATCCAAATGGATGGGTCCAAGTGGTGGACAAGTCGGCGCGACCACCATAAGAGATGCCGGTTCTGGGCCCTATTCCAGACTGCATAGACCCAACCGTTGGAGTAAACCAAAGCCGCCTCATTCTTGGTCGGGAAGACCCCTCCGCTACCTAATGGCACGCTCTTGGTCCAGGAAGGTTTTTTTCTTGACCAGTGGCAGATAAGGTTGTCTTCGCCGTTGTGTGTTTTAAAGCAGATCCATAAAAGATCACTTGTGGGGTTCGAAACGGCACTGATGCCGCTGTTGCCGGACTCATCTAAGTCGTCTCCAGTAATCCGGATCCATGAAAGTGGCTCTTGTCCATTCATACACGTGTCCAAAACTGAACGACCACTTCCGGAAACGAGGAAGAACAAATGAAGAGTGTCATCAACGATAACAAGGGCTGGATTGCTTGAAGATGACTCATTGATCCTTGTGTTTGGTGAAAACCCACTAGGTCCAGTGATGGTGGTCGTAGTTGCTTTTGAATAGCTCCAAACAAAATGATTATCATCGGATGTGTTATATCCAACAACGTGTAGCACGCCCTTATGCTCAACAGCCGTAATAGGGGTACACTACGTTGAACCCCATTCACCCATTTGGTTGAACCATTTTCCATCGTAGCTCCAGATTTGGCATCCCGAATCAGAGCCAGACGTAGCCTTCCACGGTATCAAGGCATACAAAATTCCTTTGAAGACGACCAAGGCAGACGTGTGAGCTTGTTGCTTCCCATTATCCATTCCCTGTTGCTTCCATTGACTTTGCCAGCCACTGTCAGACGCTAGCCAAGTAGTCCATCCGAAGCTGTTCGGCGGCGCGTTGGGAGTCGCCCAGCAAAGAAACACCTCGCCCTTGTATTCACAAATAGCAGGTTTATGAAGAGTGCTAAAATCGTCCCCTGGGCCCACGTGCTGCGCGTCGCTCCATGGCGGACAAGCGGTTGTAACCCCTGTCATTATTATATGAGCTTTGATAAACTTTCTATTAAGCATAAAGAACTTGGCAGAATGGAAAGTTGTTATCTCAGCTGAAATAATTTGCAAAGCCAAGCACTCTGATTAGATTCTTCATGTTACCGTGATACTACAAACTATTTATTTATGACGTAGTTTTATATTGCTGTGTTCTAATTTGTCTTGACAATAGACGTCTTGTTAGTATAGGGTACGAGTTCTGCCCGCTCTGTTCAGAAACTATTACGATGAGTGTTAACTAATGAAATAGATGAACCCACCGGAGGAATAACGTTAGTCCGAAATTGTCAGGACCAGGACCACCACAACGCTGTATCGCGATTGGTGGAGTAACTCACTAAACTCCTTTTACGGGCCCCATCAGTCAATCTTAGGCTGTTTTAAGCTTAGTATTTAACTAAAACGCTTCCGGCGCCTCGGAGGAAAGAAAAAAATATCCACGTTCGTTCAGTCACGTTCTTTACTGCAGCTGAGCTGCTTATTCCATTCGTTACACAAGGTGTGCTGAATTTCAAAGCCTTTAATTTTCTAATTACGCAGGTTGTAGATTTCTTTGTCAGGGTCAGTTGTAAACATGTCTCGCGATATGAGGACAGAAGAGAATGAGAAGGGCGAGTTGGAGAACTCTACGCTATTGGCTCCTGACACTGCCAGTGGTGCTGTTTCACCTAGCCTAAGTACAAGCTCTTTTGTTTCTGTTGAGATAGGCGATTCTGAATATTTTTCATGCTGGGATAAGTTGTAAGATGTGTATTCTCGGAACGTTGGACTGTTCTATATCCTGCTGGCGCAGCTGTTCGCTTCTATTATAAGAACTTATATCTATCCTCTGAAGAATAAAACTAATAATTAGAGATATTAATAATAATAAGGTTATTAGTAACTAGACTTAAGATAAAGTTCTACGCTTTATAGATTATCTTTATTTATATACTTATTATAACCCTAATTAGCTCTTTCTATATATAGCGTAAGAAAGTTCTTAACTTTTCTCTAGGACCTTATAAAGTTAGAGGGCTATTATTTTTACGAGGTATAGCTAGATCTATTAGACTGTTTAGCCTTTACTATAAGTAAAAGTGTAGTTACGCTTTAGATAAGTATACTAACACTATATAGATTCTCTCTTATATCTTAATATGTCTAATGCGACAGTTATTATATTTCTTATTTCTACTCTAATAGCATTTATCGCATAGGTTACTCTCTAGGAACTCTTTACTATTAATAAATATAACAGTTAGGTTTCTAAATAGGTAAACTAGTCTATATTAGTTTATATTTATAGAGTTATAAGGTATATATATTAAGTAGTAATAAAGTATTATATTTCTTAATAGTAAATAGAGTAAATAAGGTATATTTAAGTAAAGATATCTTATTAATAGCTAATAAGCTAAATATAATTAATTAATACTAATTTAAATATATATATACTTAAGGATCCTTAAGGGATTAATAAGGTTATTATAAGATTAGTATTAAGCTGAGAGGATTAATACTAATTATATTAGATTAATGCTAATTATAGTTTTTTAGTATTAATTATATTAGGTAGTTATATTAAGTAATTAGTAGAAAATGTAAGGTATATGTAATATAACTAAGCTGGGCCGCTGGATTGTAATAATAAAGCGTTAGTAGGTCTTATTGCCTTTATAGGTATACTCTTTATAGCTTAACTTGCATTTCTCTTTCCTAATAAGGACTCTTTCCTTATAGGATATACCTCTGCTATAACTACTGCTGCTAAAGGTTTAATATCAGCAGCTAAGGTAACACCTTAAGAATAAACTATTACTATTTACTATTCTATCTTTAGCTCTATTATAATAGTAATAGCTTATTTAACTATTTATATTATTAAAAAGAGAGCTTATTCTCTTATAAGTATTAACTACTTTACTATATTAGCTATTATTAGCTCTTTTATTATTATTATAATTAATCCTAATCTGCAGTTTAAGATTCCTAAGAGTCTTGCTAAGTAGGCTGTTTTTCTCTTAATTAGCATTTTAGGCATTTTATTTTAGGTCCTCCTTACTAAATGCCTTTAATAAGAAAAGGCTAGCTATATAATAAACCTAACTATAAGTACTTCTGCTATACCTATAATATTACAGTATTTAACCTAGTAATAGTATATTTAATTAGTCTATATAGTAATTATTAACTGCATTATCTAGGGGACTATTCCTCTATTTACCAGTTTTATTAGTAGTATTTTTATTATTAGTTTAGCTATTTAGATTGCCCTATAGAAGAAGGCACCTTTAGAGCTAAAGAAG
This sequence comes from Fusarium pseudograminearum CS3096, assembly GCF_000303195.2. Classification (NCBI taxonomy): domain Eukaryota; kingdom Fungi; phylum Ascomycota; class Sordariomycetes; order Hypocreales; family Nectriaceae; genus Fusarium; species Fusarium pseudograminearum. Next base: position 28,676 of record NC_031954.1, on the reverse strand, counting down.
GTGCCTAATAAGGAGAGAAATGCTAGTCTTAATAAAGATAGAATGAAAGAGGCGTAGAAAGCAAAGCATTACATAGGGTTTAGCCACCTAGCATTTTATATTAGGCACCTATACCAACAAACTTCAGGGAGGGGCGTTTTAGATAGAAGTTTAAGAACATACATATTAATCTTCACCTGTCAATATAAGAAACATACTAGATCTGCAAGTCAACCTGGACTTTTATTTCTCCACCTTGATCTACTTGTTCTACTGCCTGTAACAAATCCCACCAAGCTTTGAAGCTCTTCAGCCCTCAAATATCCACCTAACAACATCCTTCAGGGAACCTCAAGATTCCACTGCAACCCACAATCCCCCTTACTCCGCATTCATCTCCTCAACCTCTTTCAACTTCTTCTCCTCTTCCTCCTTCTTCTTTCTACGCTCTCTCTTCTTCATGATACACTCGGTGCAAACACCAGGAAGAGCTTCATGCATCATCTTGGCATCGCGACACATACCCCAAAAGTTGGCGCGTCGACCAATTCGACACAAACCGTAATCATAGGAGGTCTTGATAGCCTTACCGCAGTCCTCGCAAGAGAGGCAGATTGTGCGTTTGTAGCACATGGTTGCAAATTTCGACTCTTCTGTGTGTAACCCTTTGGGTATTTGACTCTCGAAAAATCTGGAATGACTGATTCAGAGACGATGAGATCTATGGTGGGAAGACAAGGGGAGTTGAGTGAAGAGGTGGGAAGGCGGCCATATATAGTGCGGTTTATCTCATCACCTAGAAACACAATGACTCTGTGCATATGAACATAGATGACGAGGATCGTCTGTTCTCCATAAATACATTGCATCTACCAAGGGACCACAAGTATGGATGTCAAAGGAAACAGACTTCAACTCGAACAGAACTGTCTTTTAAGATTACTAACATTACCTTTGTTTAATAGCTTCGCTACGAAAACGAAACACCAGAACTCTTAAATACTAAGTATAGCTTATGAGCTCATCGAACTTATGCAAGCGTTGATCCAATAGAACGGGGACACAATCCTTGACGAGACTGCTAACATAGTGATCAGTCTAGCTCATATTGAGGTAGAGGCCGCGAAGACGACTGGACTACATGGCAGTCATTTGCTCACTACGTTGTTCGATCCGCCGGGAAATAATGCGTAGGATATTCGCAAAGTAAGCATTGGGAAACTTCCAGAGTCGTAAAGCAGAATCCATATCATATAGGTAAGTAAGCCAAAGTTTGCCTTCAACGATGATCCCCCAAGATAATTCACGTCCTAAAATACTAGGTACGGCTATCTTATTTATTCGATAATAGGTTTATTCAGCTAAATCTCTAGTCCAAGCACCTTGGCTTCTTCGAATTGTAACAACAGTACTAATGATCCGCAGACATTCGTCCGCAAGCATTTAGAAGGTCATACTATGTAATTTTTGGTTCCCCGATTTGTTGATGACTGTGGTTGGTCGCAGAAAACAGGTGGCACGTGACTGCCAACGCGGGGTCATAATATCAGAGATATTTTCTATCGTCATCCAGGCAACAGTGCGGCATTAAACAGGCTTTCAATCATTTACTCTCGTTCTCAAGTTCAGCTCCCAGTCCCCTCTTTCATCAATCAAAACTCCCCAGATATCGCGACAATGGCAGAAGCGGTCGGTCTTGCTTCCGGGGTTTTGACCTTGGTAACCTTCGCTTTTAAATCGAGTACAGTTCTTTTCAAAACGGTCCGCAATTTCAAAGCCCAGGATGCTAATGCGCGCGCACTCAAAAGTGAGCTGAGTGATCTAACTGGAGTTCTGCAATCTCTCCTGGAAACGGTTACAAATTACCCTGACATTAAATTCGACTCGCTTGAATTGCCTCTCCTACGTTGTGGAAAGACTTGTGAAGAGTATCATAAGCTCATTACTCGTTGTACAAAACATTCTGATGGAACTCGGCCAAGCGTACGGGACTGGATCGGTCAGCAGTACCTGAAAGGGGACATCGTAGACTTCAAAGAGATGCTTGCCGGGTATAAATCCACAATTAATATAGCATTGGCGAACGCTAACATGTGGGGTTCCTTGCTTGTCGTCGGTATTTGGGTTTGGCTGATAATCAATATTATAGAACAATTACGGCTGTTACGCGTAATGCCATCGAAGAATACAAGGATATGATAGATGATACAACCTCCGACCTTCAGAAACACATGCAGCGGCTGGATGAGAGAGTGCAGAGCTTGACCGCGCCTGATACCGACACTGTCGAGTCTGATAGCGCTGATTGGCTTGCTCTCTTTGAGGAGAAAGAAAGTACTCGAAAAGGCCTCCAGATCTGCGTCGAGTTGTCTGAACATATTGAATCACTTGGATCCACAACGAAAGAAAGTCAGCAGTTCTCCCAGCAGCCTACAGCAGATAAATATATCAGGAGTAGTCTGAGTTCCGCTAAGAGCTCTATCAGTTTGTTGGAGGCACGTCTTAAAAGCCACGGGAGCAAGATTGATGAAAGGATGGACGCTATGAAAGTTAAACAGAATCTATCCGAAGACGACATCATACAACTGGCACAACTACAGGAAACGAAGGAAAGCATCCGTCAGTGTATGAACGTGGTTGCCGATGCTGGCGAGGACTTGGCTAAAGAACGAGTCAATGTGTTTGAAGACATAAGTATGAGTGACAATAGTTATGGTATTACAGTTTCAACTGTAAAGGACTTGGTTTTAGCAAGGAGAGTCAATCTGCAGGGCCAAGCGCGTTACGTTGGTGGGCAAATAGACCAGGCAAGCTATAACGCAACCATTAACGCACTGACAGACTTGGATCGAGGAAGCGTTCAATATGGCGGGCGGGATACACGAGTCTCTTCTGAAGATGGAGCGTTTCTTGATCGTCATGGCCGTGGCGTTAAACTTGCATGGAATGACATATCTACAAAGCCGTCCGGAGCAAGCTCATAGGAATACTTTTAATCAGAAAGCCCAATTTAGAGTCAGATTTAGAAGAGTTACACAGGAAATCCGTACTTGCAACTCCCAAGGCATAAGTGTATTTCTCCTGACTTAGTTCTGAAGGGGGGTTGATGTTTATATTCATGCATTATATGAAACTCAGTCTTTGATCTATATATAGTACAGGTGGTTGATTGGAAGAGCTTGTTTAGGCAAGAGACTTAAAATTTCTACCAATACTACATCAGCTCATACAACAGGACTATACCAATGCGGCCCGCCCTATCAGGTATCAGTGGTTAGGCATCAGCACATAAAGACGGCTATAGGGTTAGGCAAAAGCCCTTTTGTACCTGTAGTTCATAAATAAGGTCGTGTAGTCTCAAATCCCCTCACCTGGGTTCAGCACAACGTTTTCTACCGACAAGACTCTTCATCCGCACAGCTCCAACAATTTCCAACAAGCCTTTCAAAATCCCCTCAGTATGGATAAGGAAAGGAGACTCATTCAGATTCGTGGTAGTGGACTCAATCACTTTGTGCTGTATTCTGCGTTGCTACGTTTGATTGACCCCGTTCGAGGCGACCCAACTAGATTACTCGACGAGAATCCAGATAGCAGTCTTTTGAGCGCGTCGCAACTCAAGAAAAAGTTTCTCGACTCATTTGCTCTTATCTGCGCCACCTCGGACAAGGGGGCAGAAACAGCCGCAGCTGTGTGTTTAGAAACAAATCAACAAACGGGGAACATACTACGTGTGGCGCGAAACCATGGCTTCTGCCCGAATGTTCTGGCAAGCCTTGAAAATGTCCTCCAGTTGCTTCGAGACGTGGCTAGAAAGGGTACTTGTTTTCTCAACAGTCTGCTGAATTTTACTGATATCGCGACTGCTACAGAGAAGATCTCGGCGCATGCAGAGACTGAGATGCTACAGCTGGTTGTCAAGCTCGATAGAGACCGAATATTGTCGATCGCCGAAAAAATTGAGAAGCGAGGCATACGGGACTCTCTGGAAAAAGCGAGCTCTAGACTGCATAGTGGTCGTGCCAAGGCAGAGAAACTCTCAGGTTGGGTGGCGAATCATCCTTTCACCGCTCCTCCTCAAAATTGGAGTGATGCAACTACAGCTATGTTTATTGATTGGGCGGCGCAAGCCAGGTGGCATCATGCTGCACAATTGCAACCTCTACTAAGCAATGATGACACAGGAAACCAATTTTGGCTAAAACATTTACACAAGGTTGCTCGCTACCATTCTGCCATTAAATCCATGGTAAAGCTTGCCGTAAAGGAGCCTGAAATCTTCGCGCAAATCTCCATCAAAGGGTCCAGGGCTCCTAAGCAGCTTCACTTTAGATACCCCTATGATGAGAATCCGCTACTAACCGTTCGAAATATTGTGGGGGCAAATTCGCGTCCGGTGATGGAGCAGTTGGAGAATCGCTTGGATACGTCGAACCTCGAAGCGCGGCTACGTCGAGCTTGTCGACTGGATCTGACACTTCATGCCGAAATGCAACTTGTTGTATTCTATGAAGGTAACCCTGCTCACAATCCCTGCATGCGGTTTATCGGAACGAGCAAAAAGGCATGCTTCCTCTGCGATAAGTACATGCGCCTTCATCCATTGAGACTTCAGACTTCGGCGTCCCACCAAAAGATCTATCCATCGTGGATGCCACCACCATACTATGGGACTACCGAAACGTCGATAAGAACTCCTTTCATGAAGCTGAGTAAAGAAATCGAAGAATTAGCAACGCGCGAGCTGAAGCATGGCCTTACTGTTCCCCGGCGGGTTTGGAACCATGATTCAACTGCAGGGCCGTCTTTAACGGCGACGGCTACAGTGCCTACGGAATTGCGATCGGTAGGAGCAGGTCGGAGAAAGGTCACGGCCGTTGATAGTAGTTCTTCTGAAGATTCAGAATGAATCAACAAGCTATGGTGTGAACATGGGAATTTCCTTCTACTCTACTCGGGGTCTGTTAGTGACACGTCTGGTGATAAGAAAGAATTTCCTTCAAGGCGGGGAACGACCAACTACTGAACCCTACGAATGAGAATTTGATATGGGCATCGTAGAGATGCCAAGTCTTTGTCATGGTTACATCAGATAAGAATTCATTGAAGTTACTCGAATACAAGCTTCACTTTCTCACACCACAAGTATAAAACGCAACACCATGGAGAGCGGGGTTCGACAAATCAGAAGACAAAAGCCAGGTCAAGGCGTCAACGGTATACGACAGTCCAATCAATTCAAAGAGATCAAGTATCTTCGGCGTGACAGGTGATCATGCACATAAGCAGCGCAGATGCGTTGATGCCCAAGGCTGTGGGAGGCCGACCATCTTACCATGGCGATGCTTCCAGCCGAGATTTGGGGGTTGGTTTCCAATACGTTCTGTTCCCTTGGCATATGAATGAAGAAATAATGCTACTAACGATCGTACTAAACAGCTCTTGATACCGTCTTAACATCTACGGTTAGAAATGGAGACATCTATTCCCGACACGAATATGGCCAGGGGAGACTACCGTGATCTCCTGGACATTATCGACAATCTTCGATTACATGGAGTCAGCCGTTATATTGATCTGCCTGAGATTATCGTTTGTGGAGACCAGTCGGCAGGCAAGAGCTCTGTTCTCGAAGCCATCTCTGGCTTGTCTTTCCCCATCAAAGACGGCCGCTGTACCCGGTTTGCTACGGAGCTAGTTCTTCGTCGAGGTCACAGGACTGATGCCGAGGTTTCTATCACACCAGGCAAGAATCGCTTTGGTGAGGATAAGGAACGACTCGAAACATGGCGGCCAAACGAAAGCCTAGCTCACGTGGGGCTGGGCGTCATAACGAAGGAAGCGGAATCTGCCATGGCTATCCCAGGTGGTACTGGGGAGTTTTACGAAGACACACTCCGTATCGAGCTCACTGGGCCGGATCAGCCACATCTAACCATGGTCGATCTCCCTGGACTCTTCAGGGGAGGGAACAAAGAACAGTCTGACACTGACATCGACATTGTCCACGACATGGTGGAGTCGTATATGGTGCGACCGCGCAGCATCATACTCGCTGTCGTGTCAGCTAAGTACGAGTACGTACTGCAAGAAGTCACCAAGATGGCCAAGAACGCCGATCCAAATGGCTTAAGAACCATGGGCCTTATTACAAAACCTGACACCTTGGATGCCGGCTCCCCATCTGAGGATTACTTTGTTCGTCTGGCTAAAAACGTCGAAGAGGAGCTTTGTCTCGGTTGGCATGTTTTGAAAAATCGCGACTTCAAGGAGCGTGATGTTACCTCAGCACAGCGCGACGAGATAGAAAGAGCCTTTTTCTCTCAGGGATTGTGGGATTCTGTTAACTCTTTGCACTGCGGAGTGGCGGCACTGCGGGTCAGATTGAGCATAGTCTTGAAAGATCAAATCCTTGCTCAACTTCCAAGTCTTGAACAGGACGTGGAAGAGGGTATTCGTGATTGCGCTGAAAGGCTCGATTGTCTTGGCCCAGTGCGAGAAACCCCGCTGCAGCAACAGAGCTACTTACTGCGAGTAAGTGAGGAATACACGAGCCTGATGAGATATGCAGTCGATGGCACGTACACTGATCAATTTTTCGGTAGTCGGAATGACAAGGCTACGTTCAACAGAAGGCTACGCGCAGTTATACGCAGACAGCTTGATGTTTTTTCGGAGGAAATGCGGCTGAGTGGTCATAGCCAGCAGATCGTTGATTCCGAGAGTGACGATGAAAATGACATTGGGTGTCGTGATGTGCCCGAGATTTCTCGGTCCGACTTTATCAAGGAGGTTGCTAATCGTCTCGTTTACGGCAAAGGTCGTGAGCTACCGGGTCTTTTCAACCCCCTCATCGTTAACGACCTTTTTGTTGAGCAATGCACCCCCTGGAAGAGGATCGTGATGTCCCTTGCTGGAAACATCCTCGAGGCAGTGGAAACAACGACAGAGCTGATAGTGGGCCAAACTACGGCAAGTGAAGTATCCGAAGGGGTTCTCAAATACATTCGTAAAGAAATCAACGAGCTTGAGACGAAGATGATCGCGCAGATTAATACATTACTCGAATTAGCCGCACAGCACCCAATCACAAATAACTCACAGCTTACCCAGAATGTTCAGCGGATCCAGCAGAATCGCCACAAGCGTAATACCATAGCACGAATCAATAGCATGTTTGGACAGAACCGCTTTGACGGTTCAGACAAGAAAATCAGCATCAATCCCCTGGAGCTGTTGAAGGTGTTTCAAGAGGGCTTTGAGCCAAATATGGAGCGGTTTGGGAGTGCGCTGGCAGTAGACTATATGAAAGGATATTACAAGGCAAGTTACACCCTTCGGCTGAAATTTCATTATGAAATTAACAATCTTAACCTCTCATTAGGTTGCAATGGAGAGGTTCATCGATGATGTGAGCGCTCTGGCAGTAGAGGACTGTCTCATAAGTAAGCTTCCCGGGCTTTTCAGGTCAGCAAATGTCATGAACATGGGTGAAGAAGACCTACATCTCCTTGCAGGTGAAACTCCGGAGTCCTCTATGGAGAGGGAACGCTTGAAAGTGAAACTGGAGATCCTTGAGAAAGGTCTACAAGACATCAAGGGCTTTCATAAGCGAAGGGCAGTTATTGATCCTGTACAGCATCATGACATAGTGTGGGAAGTCTCCAAGGATGACTCAGTCAGCAGATCTAAGCAGGCCTCAGATATTTCTAGCAGCGTAAAGGCAGATTCCGATATATTCAGCACCGAGGACCTCGCTGAAGTTAGGGAGCAGACAGCTCGCTTCAGGTATTTGTACAGTAGCTCTGGTATAGATATGTAAATGACACTCGGTCATCTATTATAGTGCTAAGGGAAATTTTCAATTATATTTAAAGGGTCTGCTTCCATAATGCAAAGCAAAAGGTTACATGGAAGAAAGGATGTATAAAGCCACATATCGTTGACAGTCAAGTGTATTGAAAGTGTCTGTGAAGAATGTTGTATTCAAGGGCTTTGTTCCAAAGCCTCCTCTCTCATGATTCTGATTATGATTTCAAGAGGGAAATGTTCTAGAGAGATGAGATGAATCTTGGCGAAAGTGGAATCAAGGATAGTTTACATCCGTAGCTTCAAAGTATAGAATCGAAGCTGTGCTGGAAAAGAAGGTTTCAACCAGACCATTTGTCTCACGGTTTTTAGAGAACTGTCGCGTAGTTCATTCATCAGCAGGGGATCTATTCATTTTATAGACTATTTCAACTTCGAATGTTTTGTGTCACCTTAAGATATCCCACGTGGAACCCTATTTCAACTGCTTGTCCTTCTTTTTCTTCTTCTTTTCCTCGCAAGCCTTGCACAAACCGTCAGAGACAGGCTTTTTCTCGACACTCGACTTGCCGCAAATGCCCCATTTGTTCGCAGCCCTTCCTTTATCGCACATTCTAAAATCCTATCCGTCGCGCTTTTCAACGTAGTAGTTGGTGCATCTATATGAATAGTCTATTTGGATACACATAATTGGATACAATGCTCAGTTTAGTTGAGTTAACAATTACATTTGAGAGGTCTTGACTTTATGATGGGACTGGAGTGGTATAAATAGTTCCTTTCTTACTACAGTGAATAACAATCGAGTAGACTCCAGCGTGATACTCACAGCTATCTCAGAACAGACAATACACCTAGGAAACCACCTTATTCAGCGCCTACTCCTTACTGAATCGACTATGTATCCTTCTTCAACTCTGCACAAGCCTTGCATAGTTCCAGTCGATAGACCTGCTATTTTACTACAGCCCTCTTATATGCGCCCTATTCATTTACCTCTCTACCCTATCATCCATTGTAATCGTGGGTTGACCAACCCACGTTTATTTTATATGGCACTTTAGCGCGGCGCTATCAGCTCACCCCTCAACCCACGTTTAATTCTGCTGCCAACCCACGTTTTTAAGAAAATAGTATTCCCAATGTCGTATACCTAGTCCTACAGTCCCAAATCAATTGTTGTACAATTGATTTGACTTACTCCACTTTACAGGGGGTAGAATTGATTTTTGACAAGGGGTAGACTTGAATTTCAGAAAATGGACTAGCGTTGGGGTAAACTCGATTTTGACAGGGGGTTAGTTTCTGTTTCTGATTGGTGCTGGGCTACACGTTCATGCAAGACAACGCGTTAATAGCGTCGCGTCAAGTTCTGACTCGAGCTTGCCAGCACCTTTCGCGACAAATGTGACAACTAGCCAGCAATTACTATTAACTTTATTCAGAAATGATTCATCAGACCATAGCACTCAACTCTATAACAGAGCTTGGCCCTTCTAACCCTTAACGCCTTAACGCCTAGTACTACAGTCGCAAATCAACTCTGGTAGAGTTGATTTTATTGACCCACCTTAAACCTAGCAGGGTTGATTATTGCCGGGGTGTAGAGTTGACATTAGTGCTGCTCGGAACAGGAGTTATGTGATGTCAAGCGAATTCTCCTGTCCGTCAACAAGTATCAAAGTGGACAAGCAGTCATCATACTTTTTCTAATCTTGATAATATTCTCAGCTCAGCCTTTACTTACTTCGCAAAGTCCCAACAACATCCAGCTACTAAAATCATAGAACGGCTATTTTCTGCTGGAATAATTATTATTAAGCTATAGAAAAGATAATAAAGCAGAAAGATTTCTACAATATCTCCACAATATATATATATATATAACTTAGATCGGCCACTTATTATATACATTAGAATCCTAAAGCTATATAATCTAATAGAATAAGGGAGATACGCTTCTTATTATAGAGCAGTTTACCATCCAATTAGAATTAATAGCGGTAAGTTATCTTTTAATCCCACATTTTAACTAATGCATTAACGTCTCTTCTTGAACTTATATAGTTCCCAGTTCACGTCGTTTAGGAACTCCTCACTGTTATTAGATGTAATAAAACGATCCGCCGCATACTGCTCTAGCCACTCATCCAGCGAATAAGTCTCGTCGTCATCCAGTCCCTTCCGTTTCTGCCCTCGCTCATCCACCAACTCTGTTATATTAAGTGTATGCAGCAAATCATCCGGCATCGAACTATCTCTTTGTTGGTTTAGATCGGGATAGTTCGGTCTCGATTTCTTAGTCGGGTCGCCCATCCTCCAATTTGCTGGATCTCCCGAGGTCGGTGTTGCAGGCAAGTCAGTTTTCGCGGTAAGCGGCGTCACCATGCCTGAAGTCATCCTACTTGCAGTAGGCGAGATTACATCTAGCATTGGTCGTTCAGCGGCCATATTTTCAATGCATGACATTTCGTAGTGATGGCGTAGGGCCTTTCGATCGATGGTATTAGGCACTGAAGCTCTTTGGCCGTTGAATCTTGTCAGAGCATTGTATGGGACAAAAACTCTGATGCGGAGTGTGCGAGGATGTATGGAGAAGAGTCGTGCGTCGAAAAAGTCATGAAGGTGCTTCATGAGTAGGATGCCGTTCCTCGGGCTCCATGTGCTTTGCCATGCTTCTTTCAGCCTGCGATTACTCGCTTCAAGAGGTACATCATCATCTGCGTCCCCGCCGGCAACAGGATATACATGGTAATGGTGCTGAGGGATGATATGGCAAGCCTGAATGCCAGGGCCAATGGGAGGACCTGGACACCACGACTCTCCTTCGCCGGAAACAGCACATGATGTTGCTCTATTGAGGCACGAGGACCGGAATTCGTTGGTAACCTTTCTAGCCTCATCGAGGTCAATTTCCATGCTCGCAGGTGCAACTACATTCTCGAACTCGTCATCGACTTCTTTCGTAGGTGAAGTCGACCCAGATGCTGATCGTTTGCCCGGAGACACGGAGCGAGCTTTGAGCTTTTTTCGCAGAGGCATAACTGTGAGTTTCGGATCGGAAGGTGTTTTGTTCGGCGGTAGGTATCGTCGATCGCGACGGCGACTAGGATTCGGGAGATTTTTGGCGCATTTGGCTGGGTAGAGAGTTAGTAAAACTATATGGCGAGATGGCATTGATGGACTGTATCGCTAACCCTGCATGTGAGACTTGAGTGGTGAGCCGGAAGGTAGAGTGCAGTTCTTATGATAGTATATATGGTAGGTTAAGACGTTCTGTTCTTTGGGGCGCAAAGGCGCCAGACTTGGTACAGCTTGATCCATATTTGCCTCCGTCACGAAAGACAAGCCGGGATCCAAAGAACTCGGGGAATTGTCTTGATTCACCGAGAAGGCAATGTCAGTCCAGGTTTTCTCGTTCTCGTTATCCGAAATATCATATGGGCATTCGAAGCAAAGGCGTAGCTCGTCGCAAACGTTGCGAAAGGTCACCAAATTGCTCCCAGGAACTTGGTGGATTCCGGCAAAGGCGCCTGGATCCTCGTCTTCGCCAATAGTAAAATGGACATTCCAAGCGACAGCGCGCATTGAAGGCGTGACGGTCGCGTTGGACATGGTTGTGTTGCTTTCGATGGTGGAAATTTGTATGCTCAATGAGTGTTGATGGACGGGAAGTGGAATTGGAAATGGTCAAATTGACGATGACGATCTAGTGGCTTTGTGTTGTTGACCGGGAGACAATATGAGTCAGCAATGCCACCCACCAATCACGAAGCTAGACATGTCTGTAAGCCGAGCTCATACCTGCAAATTCATGCAAAAAAGAACATTGCATTTTATCATTAATACATATTACAGTTCCTACTCTTGTATTCCTAATTTTCGTATACCCCTAATTGTTGAATACCCCTGTTCACTTGTCGACTGCATGTCTATCCCTGGTTTATTCCCAAGTAATTCATACCATGGCGACTTATTTGTCCCATTTCGGCCAACGGTCTGCGCCCGTGTCACATACGCGTGTGAAAGCGCACTTTATTGTCATATGTTATCCACCCTATCTACAATCTTGATCGGAGGTTTGTTCATAGACAGAAATATCATATATGTCAAAAAGTATTTGGTTGGGTAATATGAAGGGGCCAAGCTAGTATAGGTTAGATTATTGTAATAGAACAAATGCTGGCAGTTTTTATTCATTTGCGGGAAGGTCCTGGATTCTGAAGGTGGGTCTACTAGGAACTCTGGATAGGATAGATATAACGGACTTGGTTAAACTTGGCGTACAGTGCTGGGATGTTTATGCTTCTCGGCAAGGGAAAGCCGGCGAGGCTGAGTGTGTTTTGCTTGAAGTAATTAGCCCTCGAAAAGATAGAACCGCATATCAAAAGTCTCAACGACGAGATAAAACGTCGTAAGCTCTATGGGGTGTATTCTCTCGGACGAAATAAATCTATTTATTCATTTATTTATTAAATAAACGCTACATATAAAATGTTGACTTACGGTTATTCTCCCACAATGTTCAGCTTGCTAACCTAATACAGCCTGTGACCTGGAAACACGACGAGCGGACAGAGCTGGTGACATAACAAGAGCTGTAGTTTCTTGCAAAATGCCGTGACAATAACGTTGAAAACCTCTCGCAGCTACCCTATCATGGCGTCGACTATAAGTCTGTAGAGGGTCGTTGTAATGGAGCCTGTTTCCGAATTTGCTGGTATACCGGTAATGCACCAAGACCTTTGTCTTCATATGGTAGCTTAGCATGATTTTCGCGCTTGAGCAGTTGGTTAGGATCGTCCAGTTGCTCCTGAAGAAGTAGTAAAGTATTGAGAGTAGACTTAATGCTCGCCGACATGTCTTCAAGGTTGTCAGGCACATCAAAGATTGTGTCCATCACATTGTCATTTGAATCCTGTGATGGGCTAGAAAGAATCCTCCCTTGGGCGATTAATCCTGAATAAAGCAAGATGCAACGAAATGCCCGGTTTGATGTACCCACTGTGGTATTACACTGGAACATAACTGTTGGCTGCACGACCCTGTTAATATATTTGAAAAGGGAAACGGCTGCATATTTTTACCCTAGGTATCATTCACAGACGATTTGGGTCAAATCGTACACCAAAATGGGGTTGCGGGGTGCTGAAATTTGGTCCAAATCGTCTTGGTCGAAGTCGGCTAGCTGATTGGCCCAAAATAACCCTAACCCCACACTTGGGGTTAGCTAGCGTCAGCTTGGGGTTAGCTAGCGTCAGCTTGGGGTTAGCTTGGGGTTAGAGCAGTTTCAAGGTATAGGTCTCCCAATCAATATTTGAACTATGATGCTTTTTCTTTCTTAGCGGATCGCGCCCTATCCCTGGACTGGTATTGGTAAGGTAACATAATCGCGATTATGTGCCGGCAGCTGCCATAACATGGGGACCTCCTCATCCAAAATAGCTATTTGTGTTCCAATTTTTACTCTCCTCAGCAACGATCTCCATATCCTTATCAGAAACCTCCCACGGAGTTGCTTCAACCGATTCGATATCCCTTGCATCATCGTCATCATCGTCATCATAATCATCATACGCGGCAGGTACAATCAGAGCACTGTGGTCTTTGCTGCATCCCATGGGCGGCAGGAAGCCTTCATCTAGCTGACAGTAGCACGTCTTGCACATCCTGGATAGCATGCAATCCCTACACACCCGGAAGGTAGTCCACTCATGAATTAACCCCGGGGTAGGCGGGGAGATACTGTTGAACGTGATTCCATCCACTCTTTGCAGGGGCTCGCTGTTGATTGGTGCTGGTTGGCCTGACGTCTTCTTCGACGTCGCCTCGCAGTCCTGGCCGTCGCAGGCTATGGTCGCAAACCACGGTAGGTAAAATTCGTCCGCCCACGTGGAATCGATAGGATCTCTCTCTAGGCTGTCGAAGTAATTGTATTCCTCGCTGGTCTTGATAGCATCAATTCTTTGCTTGACTGCATTGTCCAGAGAGGGGTTGTCACCGCGTTCACTGGCCTCAGCATAGTATTTTCTGTTTTCCTGCTGCGATTGCTGCAGCAGCCTGAATTTGGACCATGCCCACTTTTCCCGTACGTCATTTTGATCCAGTACTGTGAGGATGGACGCCAAATACAGCCAGCCGATGCCGAACAGCGGTTCGTTGTTGCGTTGCGAGAGCATAGCAAAAGCCGAATCAGCATGCTCTTGCAAGATTTTGCGCGCTTCTTCAGTCTCACCGCGCACCACATAGATACGGGCAAGACATAGTGATACACGAAAATAAAGCTTGAGACCGATGGGTTCCTGCAACGAGCAGGTCACATTGCGCAGGTTTTTTATCCGCGAAATGATTTGATTAGGCTCGATGTCTGTGTATTCCCCCCGCAGGGCTAGGATGTAGGCCGAACAAAGATGCTTGATAATAGGGATAAGAATATCAATGTCTCTAGTCGAAGGGTTGAGGCAAAAGTCCTTCAACAATCCTTCCCATCTTGCGATGACTTCGTTGAAATTGGGTTTGCCTTTAGAGATGAAGAAGAGGCGACCGAGCCAGTAGTTAAGCCTGACGCGTGCCCTATGCATATCATGGGAAGACAACATTGGTTTCTCATCGCAAAACGCAATGGCGTCTTTGTAAATACCGCACAGATATCGAAGACGCTCTGGATCGTCACTAAGCGTTCGACTTAGCGAAATGTGCAGGTAGTGATATGAGGCCTGACGAATAAATGTCTCGCAAATCGTTGGCTTTTTCGACTGGTATTGCGCCTGGAAGAAGTCCAATCCCGCATCCCGCCCCTTCACGTAGAAAGCGATTTCGAGAGTTCGAGCCCACATGTATGAAGACAGAATACCTGGCTCGTGCTCATTGAGTTTTATCATCTGCTCCCTAACTTGCATGTCTCTGGAGAGACTGTCCCAATGGTATATCCAGTCTAGGAAGCAATCGTTTACTTTGGTTATCGTCGCTTGATCGACGTCGAACTTAGGAAGCAGGGTTAGACACTGCTCGACTGCGTCATACGCAGCGTCGAAATTATCATGCCAGGACATTGCTTCAGCAAGCCATGCGTTGGCACGCCAATCTATTCCGCGGTACGGTTCGAGAATCTCAGCAGGTTCCTTACTCTTGCCTCCAAAAGCAAGGAGAACCGCAGCCCTCTGAATGTCAAAGCTGGCGCAGTGGTAATCGATCTCAACATTTCTTAACACCCATGCTTTTATCTTCTCCCAATTTGGTGGAGTGAACCAGCCAGTCGTTATGGACCGGTCGTACGGCTCTAGCACCACATCCTTTTTGATAAGACCTAACTCTTGGACGGTTGAGAACCACAGGAAAAAGTTGCGTATGTCGTCCTGTGTCCAAAATGACTTACTGAGCAACCATCTCCTGGCGACCATCTTGCTTAACGCCACTTGCAAATCGCTAGCTTTCGACATCTGTTGTAATTCTGTCGCCCAGGATTTACCGCGTGGTTCGCCTTCGAGATGTTTGATGATCTCAGGGTGCTTGACGATACGATACACAGCATCGAAGTATTGCTCGTTTTCTCCCCAGGTGGTTACGTACTGCGATAAAGTTTCTAACGGCCAGAAAACATCGAACATGGTATCCTCGAAGAATAAACGAGTGACTTGATAGCCGAGATCGATTCTGTCGGGATCAACCAGCTGAGATGTGTCAATGTGTTGCAGAAGCTTAGGAAGTATCTCTCTCGCAAAGGTAGAGAGGCTGTGCAACGGATGATTTTCGTGGCTGGTTTGCTTGCGTTGTGTGGTGGATATCTTGGACAAGCAGTCAATGAAGTGAATGGCGACTTTAGCCATGGCCACATTGCGCTCCACCTTGAAGCCCGCTAGGTGGTTTAGGCGCGATCGGGAGTCGAAAAACTCATCATCTATGCCGTTTTCTTCAAGGAATATTGGGTTGAAAGTGGCATAGAACGCCTGTTTGATGTTGACCGTCTGAGTTTGACTGGCAATTGCCTGGCTCCCCTGGCTCGACTTCATATCTGGCATCAGGAACGAGGTTATCTCGTCTGTTGCAAGCGAGAGATAACCCTCAGTGTCAATGGAGACCAATCCCGAGTAAGCAGTTCGAACTTTTGTCCTGCTTGTGGCGGAGTCTCGTCCACTAGCAAGGTACTGCGCAAGAACCACAATGTGCGGCATCGGCGCGTCCAATATATTTAATACAGCCAGAAGATGAAGTCCATCTTTTAACCTAAAGAGCTCTTTCTCAGATACCCTAACTGCGAGGTTGGACAAGTGGCGCTCTATAGTGGCGTTGCGGCCCTTTACCGCTCGATTTAGTACTCGGTCGATTTCATCTGTTGACCAGAGGTGTCGGATCTCACGGATTTGCGACTGTAGCAGATAATAGTCGCCGCTTACCGCCTGAACCAGACTGTTGCGGGTACGAGCCATACACTCACGCACCTCAGGATCATCAAGTTCATCCAAGAAAAAGTCGCAGCGAGCGAGCTCGGCTTCGGCCACAAGACTTACGTCACCTCGATGAGGGTATGCATTGTCAAGAGTAATCTTAACGAGGCTGTGACCGACAAGTTGGGAAACCGGCTCTAAACAGTGAGTATTGCCTGTGAGCAAGATGCGCAAGCCCTGATTCGCCTTGTTTGGGCTTGCCAAGACATCAGAGAGGATTTGGATCTGCTCCTTTGCCAGCATCTCCAAGCCATCAAGTATGATAAAAACGGACGAGTCTGTGAGCTGAGAGGATACTTCCACGATGAGGCTAGTCCAAAGATTAATGCCCCAGCTAGAACTAGCATCTGAACTCGTTTTATGGAGGTTTCTGAAAAATTCGAAGAACCGCGTATTGTGCGCGCAGAGCTGAAAGGCAATTGCCCTTATAACCGCAGCAGCTGTAAGATCCTTGGATGCATTGTTGAAGTAGTAAAACGCAATAACGGGGTGTGTTTTGAGCTCCTCCAAAGGTCGCTTGTGGAGATCAGCGATGACGATTGTTGTAAGATAAGTTTTCCCGAAGTTCGATCCGGCTTCGATTGCGAAAATGTGGGGAGCACCATTTTGAGTAGTTGCCCAGGCATGGAATTTGTCGTCCAGGAGAAGCCATTCGCCTGTTCCGGCCACACAGCGCTCTGCACAAGCACGAAAGGCATCGTTCCAAGGCTCATGAGTAATATATAATGATGCCTTGAGTTTTTCAACGTGTTGCGAAGTGAGCGAGGTGCTATACTCGATAATGCTATCGTGAACAAGGCTCAGCTTGTCCATCACGGTGCTTACGGACCTGCGAACGGCACCCACATCTTTGTGGATCTTGAGGACAGATGCTAGAATGAGGGCGGTTGAGAGCCTGCCTTCTTGTTCGATCAGACCTTGGAGTTTAACCATTTGCTCACCCACACCTGCATCGTCTCCCGTTGCCATTGTGTTAAGGAATTGCCCGAAGTCTTGCGCTTTATCCTTGATTTGTTTCCCGATCTGTTGGCGTTTCGATTTATGGTCCACTTTTGGCTTGAAGTTCAGTTTGATGTATAACGCAACACAGTCTACCATATGCGCCATGATGCTATGAAGAAACTGAGTCTATTTTGTGGTTAAAAAAGCACGATCAGCTTTCAGTTGCTTACTCGCGGAATCGAAAGTGGTAGTACTATGGTTGACACAGCGAAGAAGATACTCACATATTTGGGATGCAATCGAGCGCCCTCACTCTCAGCTTCCATAAGCATTTCGAATCTCATGGAAAAGAATCCCACATGTTCAAACAGCTGGGCAGCCTTGACGAAGATCTCTTGATAATTTTGAGTCGCCCGAATGAGCAAGTCGATAGCCTTAGCGAGAAACTCGACGCCTGCCCCTGCGATAGGTATCTCTTTGACTGCAGGTTGGAAGAACTCCCAAAAGTTCCAGATTACCTTGAAAACCTTTGCAAAGATATATTTGGCTCGTTCGAATGCATTCTTGACTTTAGAAACCTGCATCTTATCCACCTCCTTGCTTTTCTGTTGCAGTTCATCTTTAGGGAGTCCATTATCGAGATCGTGACCCGTCTTCTCTTTAAAATTAATCTATAGGAGTGGTAAGCTCTTTGTTTCGGGCTTTGTCAAGATCCACGAACCTTTGTTTGTTTCCATAAATCTTCGAGATTGGTGTCGGGTCTTTTATCAAGCTCTTCCCGACATTTCATCAGTTCAGTGGTTCGCTGCATTTTGACCGTGTTGACGCTCGTCTACTTCAATCGTGCAGTGGGAGAGTGAGTGAAGTGTGAAAGCACGACTGAAAGTTTCCCGTAGGCGGCGAGGGTGAACTATAAACTGTAGTGTGTCAAGGTCAGTGCAGTCGTACGTCAGCGGCTTTTCGCTGTCTGCTGGATCCCGCATATACACTAAACTACTGGCTGCACCAAATATGATTATTGGGTTCACAAATATGTACATGTTACCCAACTCAAATAGTTTTGCAAGATCTGCTGGCGATCATAGTATGGGACACTACGGTGCGTGAAGCAGCTGCCCAAAGCCCCGCAGCAAGTGGCGGAAACGACCAAGCTGAAAGGTGCATATATCCAACACAACCTCAATTATCTCGATAAATAATGGTCTGATCATCACAAAAGCTGGTCCATCCGATGCGCTGAATTTAGTTGCATCAGACTGTGAAGTCGCAGCGCGATACGACACGTCAAGGAATTAGACTCCGCCGAAGGCAAAAGCCCTACTGTGTCTGTGTGCATGCCGCCCATGTTCGCATGCCGCCCACCCCAACCACCTCTCACAGTATCCCACGCACCGTCAATACCAGCCGCCCATGGATCACTTGAGCTGTGCCAATTCAAATCGGATGACTTTAGTCTGTTCGCGTAACCGAGCCGGGTTGCGACATAGGCCCGTTCATTCTCTGGTCTGCGCCTCACTCTGAGCTCGGGTTATTTCTGAACAACTAGTAGAAAATTGAGCCAACATTCCAGCTGCAGCACTAAAAGAGCTTATTTCGACGCAGTCTCGCTGTACTGGACGGTGTGAGGAATGTAACGCAATTGCGGCCCGTACATTACGCGAACAGACTAAAGTCACCCAATTATACAGCCACCGAAGTTCTACCTACCCATAGCGTATCCGCAGCCAGAGCGGCCTCAAATGCAAGCGCACTCGTGCTCAACGAGAGGACTGCCTTCAGTCCGCCTAGCAGCGAAGCTGGCACTAGAAGCTCTCGCCGAGCGAACAGCCCGTCGCGCGATAACATCGCCGTACTGGCTTCCGCAGCTCCTCCTCCGATAACGGAACCCAGCTCAGGGCTGAAGACACCACCGCCACGGAGATTAAGGGATGTCATGGAGTGACTGGAAGACGGGGTGGACAGCGGTTGGATATCGCGGTGGCTGTGGGGGCCAATCGAGGAAGATGAGAACTTTGGATATCAAAGGATTGAGCGTCTCAGATCCGGACGTTAGCGGCATTTTTCGGACTCCGAAGCCTTGGCAGAATGTGATTACGTATGGGTTGAAGGGATTGAGGGTTTCTAGGGTGGCTTCGTGTGGGTGGTGTTGAGAGACTCGCTGGAGACATTGACGAAGAGCATTGTGCTGCTATTGCGTCTGTGGCGTAACCTTCAGACGAGGGCGTATGCGTCCGGGCTTTATCGTAAAGCTTCCTTTACAGCCTATCGTACTCTGGGTGGAGAGCGAGCTGACATATTTTTCGGTATCTCTTATCCGCAGTGCAGCTCCGGCGTCGTACGCTTCTGAGGACGATAGCCGACCTGCGCCGACCTTTGAGGTCTTGTTGGACAAATTTAGGTTGTGGGCTGTTACCACTCCTAGCCGTAGTGTCGGAAATTGGTCTCCGCAGTGGAGCCCTGATCTAGTTTCCCAGGTCCACACGAACGAACCTAGTGCTACAGTCCAAAATCAACTTTAGTAGAAAGTGCTACAAGGGATAAATCATACTACTAGATGGTCTCGTTGTTGATCAAAACACAATTGTCATTCACATCTCACGAACAAGAACCCCATCATTTTGTCGATCGTTGCAATGGCCTCGAACTTGCAATTTGAACCATATGAGGTAATTGATAAGCAAGTTCGACACTAAATTGTACACCTTAAAATTGATATCTCAAAAGCTTATAAAAATCCCAGATCGGGTTTTAGACACCTATTATTCAACTGTTACATCCCAGATGACCCAGTTATGTCTACCCCACTCTTCACCTTTTCTACTCCCACTTTTACATTCATTTCACACCAATTAGCTCAGGACCGAAACGCTAACTTTCGGTCCTAAGATTATAACCAATTAGCGTTAGACCGAGGTGAACGCATATCGGTCCAAATAATAGTATAAGCCAATACCTATTGCCTTGTACCACAGGCTAGTATATATAGCCACATTTACTCAGTAGTAGATAGAACTTAGCCTAATAGCTATCAATAAAGCATTTTCACCTAAATACGCCTAACCCGCTCTATTTACTATTAAGAGATATAATACTTTGCATTACTCAGTATAACGCCTTACCACTCTGCTAAACATAAACCAGTATAGACTAGTTTACTTTCTTAGAAACCTAACTGTCATATAATGCAATAAGTAGGATCTAAATCTAAATATATAACCCTATTATTTATTATAAAGGTTATTAGGTCTATTAACTAATTCACTTAATATATTATTAGTATAATACTAATATATATATAAGCTATTAACCTTTTTAGAAGTAAGCTTTTAACTATTTAAAAAAACTAATATTCTACTTATTATATTAAGCTATACTATTAATATATATAACTTTAATAAATAATTAATTAGTTAATATAATTATATTTTATTTATCTACTATAAATAGTATAATATTAAATCTTTTATTTAATTAATACTAGTTTTAATATAGTTATCCCCTATTTATATTACTATTAAATCTAGCCTAGGCTTATCGGCTAATAACTAATTAATTAAGTTAGCTATTATATTAGTTATTTTAAGAGAAAAATATATAATAATATAATAATAATAATTAAAAGATAATCCTAAAGACTTCTCTAGTTTATATTTAAAAATAGCTTAAAGAAATTCTCTAATTAAGATATAATATATTTAATAAGTAAATATAATAGATAAGTAAATATAATATAAATCCCTTAACCTTATATCTAACTATCTAATTAGTTAATTCTTAACTATTTATAATACTATAGCCTTTAGATAAAGCTAAAGTTATTTTTACCCTTTAAGCCCTTTAAAATAACTTAAAATTAAATACCTAATATACTATTAAGATCTATTAAGTTAGGTAAATAAAGCTATATTACTATTAATAAGGTATTTAATTAAGATATAATTTTATATTTAATTTATAGAAACTATCTAATTAGGAAAAAGATATAATAATTTAATTTCTTTTTAACTTAAATTTATATAAATTCCCTTTATAACTGCATTTTATAAAAGAAATAATTAATTTCCTATTTATAGACTGTAATATACTACCTATTAATATACATTAGGTATATAACTTTATTAAGCAATAATTAAAGCTAAAAATATATATATTTTAAAGATATAACTATTAGAGAGCTAAATATAAAGATCTAACTATTATTTA
>NC_031954.1:0-7199 GCF_000303195.2 Fusarium pseudograminearum CS3096 | reverse complement strand
ATATTTTTATATTAAAATATATAGAAAATATAAATATAAATAATAATATTAACTAATTAGAAACTTTTTATAATAATAAAGATAATATTAAAGCTTTTTAATTACTTTAATATTACTTCTTTATACTTATTTTAATCTAATTATATATTACTATCTATAATAACCTAATAGTAAATTATAACCTTATTTCTTTATATTTAATTCTATAGCTATAAATTACCCTCTTTTTTTCTTTTTTTCCCTTATAATCTTTTTCCTCTTTTATATTACTTTTACTATTACTATATATTAGCCCTCTCTAATAAGACCTACCTCTCAGCTTAATATATAATATATCCTATATTAAAGCTATCTAATATATCTTCTATAAGGAATACTTTTAACTCCTAGATAAATAGTATTAATATAAGTATTTAATATATCTTATTTACCCTCTCTATAGTATAATTCCTCTTATAATAGTAATTAACTATTATTAGTTAATATTACTCTATATACCTAATATATTAAATTTCTAATAAGATATAGTAAGTTTTTAATTTAATATAAAATATCTTATTATATTAGTAATATTAATATCTTATCTAATTATTTATATTAACTAGCTAATAGAGAAATAATAATCCCTAAAGGTAAGAAATACCTTTAATATTATAAAAATAGGTTTACTTATACTAATATATAAATATAACTTATATATATCTTTTATTTATTAATAATAATATATAGATTTATAATAAATATATTACCTATAGCGCTTAATAGATATATTTATATATTTTAATATTCTTTAGGGATTAAAACCTCTTTTAGGTAAATATTACTATAAATAGTATATTTAAATCTCTACTAATATACTTTAGGTATATAAGTTTTTCCGCTTTAAAGTAAAAGTCTCTAAATATATTTAGAGTATTTTAAAAGTTATATTAAGGCAATAAGGTATTATAAAGTAAGTAAAGGAGCTAGGTATTTAGGAATTACCCCTTAAGGGTTTAATACTAATATAAAGAGAGATAATACTAAGGAATAATAGATAGAAAGTTAATTTTAACTTTAATTAAAGGGTCTAATATTATTAGCTATTAATAACTAATTAATTAGGTAAAAAGTAAAATATAAGACTAAAAAGTATAGTCTTTACTTATCTATAGTATTTATATAGAATATATATTATATATAAACCTATTATATAGGATTTTCTCTATTTTAAAAAAAACTTATATTTAATTTAAAGGTTTTTATATTAAATTACTTAATTAGATAAATAAATAGCTAAATCTGCAGTTATATAGGTTAATTTTAATATTTAGATATTAATTTAAATTATTAAGACTATAAATTTCTATAAAAGGAAAGCTTAACTTTATCCTATTAATAATATATAAGATTAACTAATTAGATAAGAGAATAGCTAGTCTTATAATTCTATAGGTTAATAGTAAGGTTTAAATACTAGCCTATCCTAATAAGACTTTAAATTTCTATAGAATAAAAACTTAACTATCTTAAATAAATATTATAATAAACTACCTAATTATATAGAAAGATAGCTAGCTTTATAGTTTTATAAGTTAATTATAAGGTTTAAATATTAATCTATCTTAATTAGACTTTAAACTTTAACCTTCTAGTAAAAGTAAACCTAATATATAAAATAGTATTAAAAGTAACTTAAACTCCTAAAAACTATCTAATTATATACCTTTAGCCTTAATAAAGCTAATTTTATCCTTAAAACCTTCTATCTTATGCCTTTTACTTTAGTTAAACCTAATATATTTACTTTAAGCCTTAAGTTATTATACTTAAGTAAGCTAATTTAAGGCTTAGCTACTTACTATATTAAAGTATAGGCTAAGATTTAAGTAGATTATACTATCTTAATAATCTGGCTTAATTAGACTTATTAAAATAAATATAATATAATTACCTTATAGTAGACTTTAAGTCAACTTATTATTACCTTTAATATTAATATAAAATTGCTCTCTAAAGTTAACTAATATAACCCTTATACCTAATAGAGCCTAAGCTATATAGCTAGCTAGCCCTATATTAATTAGTAAGTTATAAATATTAATATATTATATATTAATAAGGGTAAAAAGTATATCCTTTACTCTAGTCCTTTAAGGTGCCTATATAAGGGCCTTACTTAATATTAAGCTTAATATAAGGCTTAATATAAGGCTTAGTATATTACTTAATATGCGGCTTACTATACGGCTTAGTGTATAGCTTAATATATAGCTTAGTATATAGCTTAGTATATAGCTTACTGTATAGCTACTATAGCTTAAGTCTATTAGAGAGGTAAACTTTAGACTTCTATTAAGGGATATCTAATTAGTTATATCTTATAAGTTTAAGATATTACTATCTCCTAGCTCTAAAAGCTTTAAGCTACTAACTTTAAAGGTAGACTTAAAACTAGGCTAATAGTTATTATAGCTAGTCTTATCTTTCTCTTTCCTTACTGCTGCCTATTATTCCTAAATATACTTTAATAAATATAGTATAAAAAGTAAAGTACCTTAAGCCCCCTATAGAGACTATTTAATAGGTATTAATATAATTAGTAATATTACCTCTAGTATCTTTAAGTTAGATCTTAGCTTATTAATTAGTATAAAGCTATTATAAGGCTAATTCTAAGAACCTTACTAATTAGAAGCTTTTAATATTAATAATATAAAGGGATATATCTAATTAGGTAGCTTTAAAGTCGATAATACTTAGGGAGGTATTTAAGTAGGCTTACTTAAAGTCTAAGGAGGCTTACTTAGGATTTAACTAGCCTATATTATCTTACCTTTAGACTTAAGAGATTTAGAGTCTAGCTTAAGTTTAATAGGAGTTATTTTTATATTAATATTAGCCTATATTAAAAGTATTCCTTAGAATTAAATACCCTAGTTATAAAAGGCCTAAGATAGGTAAAATAATATAGCCTAAAAGGTAGGCTAAAAGGGTAGGATTTATAGGAACTTATAGATAGAGGAAGGTCCTATTACTTCTTAAGGAAATAGCATTAGCTGATAATAAGACTAGCCCCTTTAAACGCTAAAGGTAAGTTTAATTAGTATTAGACCTTTAAAATCGGTATATAGGTCCTTAATAGGGAAACTAGAAGTTATTTCTAATATAATCTATTTAATTAGATTCCTATTAAATAGTAAAACCTATTTAGTTATAATAATACTATCCTCCTTTACTATAGTATATATTATCTTATTATCTTTTATATTAATATTATTAAGGTAAAAATAAAAAAGGAAAGCCTTAATAAAACTTAATGCATTAAAAGACTTAACTGTAATTATAAATAGCCTATCCTAATTAAATCTAATAACCTAATTATTAAATAGAAGAATAAGCTTTATTAATACCTTAATAGATTATTAATCTATAAATTAAAGGGTATAAGACCTATATATCTCTATTATCTCTTTTACTATATATTTAACTAGTTTATATAGAAACCGGAAGATTATAAAGATATAAAGAGGTCTATAGGATATATTATTTAACTATAGTATTAGTAGCCTTTAGAAGATATTAAAACTATATAGTAAATTACAGCTAGCTAAAAGTTTATACTATATATAAGTAATATACTTAATGCGTTATACCTAATTAGGTTTAAATATATTAAAATAGTAAAAGTCTCTTTATATATAGTCTTAAATAAATAATATCTAATATTTATAGCTAGTATAATAGATAATACTAATAAAGAACCTCTTAATATATATATAAGTATAAAGCTCCTTAATAGAACTAAAGCTATAGTAGACCTAGTAATCTATCTTATAGTAGATAGGAAGAAATATAGGCTAAATAGGCTAAAAGTCCCTATTTAGCATAAAGATCTTAAATTAGATCTAAATTTAGCTATAAGTAACTAAGATAATATTCTTAAGGCTATATAAGGCTATATAAGTAAGTACTAAGAGCTAATAGCCTTTTACTATAATCTAATATATAAGACTATTTATAAGACCTCTATAATTAGCAGTATAGAGGGAGAATTTTAAAATTAAGCTAAGGTACTAATAAAACAGATATAGAATAGCTTTTACCTTATATTATAGGGTATAATTATTATTAGCTATATTAATATAAATAGGTTATTACTTATCTTAATATATTTAATTAATTTAAGGCTAATAAAAGGCTAACTGCCTTCTATAAATCTATCTAATATCATTAAGGCAGTTATAGTTAATTACCTTAAAATAATTAATAAAGTAACTATTATTACCCTTACTAAGTACTTAGGCTTAAATAAATAGTATCTTTATATCTTTATTTAAATAGATAGGCTATAAATATTAATATAGCAAATTAGCTACTATTAAGTCAATCTAGTCAGATAAAGATATAGCTAATAATATTAAATAGGCTTTTAAATATCTAATTAGGTATTTATATAGAGATTTATCTTATTATATTATATAAATAGATAGCCTATATTAATATTAATTTCAGTTTAGGTTTATTAAGATAAAAAGGAAAAAGGGTAAGACTATTATACCTTTATATAAAGAGAAAGATAAATAGCTTAGGCATTAAGCGATATAATAATAGAGTGTATTATAGGAGATAAGATTAAAGTTTAAGGGATTCTTTTAAGTATAAAGGTTATTAGTTTTAATAATACTAAATATAGTATCTAATTAAAGAATAAAAGGAAAGGAATAATATAAATAATAAAGGTATAGCTATATTAAAGTAAAAATAATCTAATTAGATAGCTTAAATAAGTAGTAGCATATAGTATTAAAGGGGAAAATAGTTAAATAGAAAAATATAACTAAGTAATATATACTTAATAAGAACTAATGCTTATAGCGATATTACGCTTTATAGAAAAGCGATAAGTTCTCTATTTAGTATATATAGTTCTAAAGTAAATAATTAGGTAAAATAAATGCAAAATGCAGAAAGAATACTTTAAGAAGTGCCTAAGAGTATAATTAAAAAGCTCTAGGTTAGAATACCTTAGAGAGGCTTATAAGCTTATATATTATATAAAATAAAGAGGAAGCTAGATAATTAGATAGAATAGATATAAAATATAAAAGAAATACTTTAAGAAGTGCCTAAAAGTATAGTTAAAAAGCTCTAAAATAGGAAATACTAAGGAGGGTTATAAGCTTATATATTATATAGGATAAAGAGGAAGCCAGATAATTAGATAGAATAGATATAAAATATAGAAGAAATACTTTAAGAAGTGCCTAAGAGTGTAGCTAAAAAGCTCTAGAGTAAAAGACATTAGAGAGGGTTATAAGCTTATATATTACATAGGATTAAAATAAAGCCAAATAATTAAGTAGAATAAATAAGAGAGATATACTATAATAAGCGTAAGAAGGAGGCTATATTTAATGAAATAATATAGCTATAAAGGTAAATAGGTTTAAGAGGAAGGCAGTAAATTAATGCGTATTACAGTATATAATGCGATAGATTAATAGATTATATAGATAATACTGCTATAGTTATAGAAGGAAGAGAAGGAAGTATAAAGAGGGAAAATAAAAAAAAGAAGTAAGTAAAAGAGAGAAAGGGAAATAAAGAGCTTATATAGGTTAATTGTATTATTTATAAGGGAGGCTATATATTTATAATTTATAGATAAAGCTCCCTACTAAATATAATAGCCTATATAACTGCACTTTACCTATAGAAACCTAACTCTTTATTCTCTCTCCCTTTAATTTCTTTTTCTCTCTCTCTATTAGATTTTCCTCTTTATATAACTATTGCAGCTATTATAATTATTGCAATTAAAATAATCTTAATCTAGTAACTATATAATAATAGACTTAATATTAACCCTACTATATATATTACCTCCTTCTTTTTATATAAAAGATTATATTAACCTACTTTAAATAAGCTAGAATTATCTAATTAAGTATATAACTATATAAAAGTATTATCTCTAGAGGCTAATTAAGACTTAGCTTTACTATTCTTTAGCACTTTAATTAGTATATTATACTTTAGACTCCTAAGCGATTCTCTATAGAGTATCTATTAAAATAAGCTCCCTAATATCTCTAATTATATCTAGATAGAGGTTAATAGCGCTATTTTTAAGAGTAGGAGAAGCTTATTATAGAGAAACTAAGGCAATATCTAAGAATTAGGCTATAGTATAAAAGAGATCCTTAAATAGGTAAAACTAATCTCTAGCGGTTTATAAGGGCTTAATTAAAATAGCTTCCTACTCTATATAGAGCTTATCTTCTAGTTAGGCTAAGATTTAATACCTATATAAGGGGTTATTAAGATAGTCTATTAACTTAGCATTAAGGATAAGGTACTTAAGAACCTTATTAATCTACTTAGCATAAAGGCAATAATAAACTAGATCTAGATTCTAATAGACCTATTATACCTATATAGCTAGTTCTTTTATTAACTTAGCGATATTACTTACCCTTATTAGCTAAAGGGGCTTCTTATTAACTTAATAGGGTTATAAAATGTAATTATATATAAGATATATATCTAATTAGTTATAATAAGTATTAGCTAGAACCTAAAGCTTTATATATATCTATTTTACACTTATAAATCCCTTATAGAAGTAGCTAATAGTAAGTATAGCTATTATATTTAAAAAGGAGATATTAATTATAAATAGACTAATCTAGTAAGCTATATCCCTATTAACTTAAAATAGGGTATTTTAGGCTACTCTCTATAGGGATATAACTTAATTAGTAAGGTAAATCCTAAGGGCTAAAGCCTTAATTAGATAAATTACCAGTCTATACCTTATCTTATATTTAATTAGCTAGTTCTTTATTAATCTAGTAAGTCTATTAGGAAGTATAATACTTAGGTTAATAAAGTAGTAAATAAAATCGCTAAGAAGTTTAAGAAACTGTAGTATTTCTAGATAATTAGATAGATATATAAAAAGAGAGAATACTAGAAAGACTATAAGTAGAATAGTTACTATTAGAATATTAGTCTTATTTCCTTTTAATTTACTTTAGCTAGGAATAGACTAAAGGCTAATAGGTATTTACTAATACTAACTGATTAAATAGAAAATTATAATATAAACTAAAACTTAGGGTTAGGGTTAGGGTTAGGGTTAGGGTTAGGGTTAGGGTTAGGGTTAGGGTTAGGGTTAGGGTTAGGGTTAGGGTTAGGGTTAGGGTTAGGGTTAG
>NC_031953.1:7700441-7724594 GCF_000303195.2 Fusarium pseudograminearum CS3096 | reverse complement strand
AGGCTATTATAGAGATATAAAAGACTTATATTCTATATATAATAGCCCTTTAGGCTATTATAGAGATATAAAAGCCTTATATTTTATATATAGTAGTCCTTTAGCCTATTATAGAGATATAAAATATAGATATATATTTAATTTATAATTAAAATAATATTATCTCTTTAAAAGCTTCCTTTAGAGCCTAAGGTTTAAGTTTAAGTTTAGGTTTAAGTTTAAGTTTAAGTTAGGGTTTAAGTTAAGTTAAGTGTAAGTTAGGGTTAAAGTGAAAGGGACTCTAGTTTAGTCTAAACCTTATATTTTAGCAGTTATAATAAAGAACCTTCTAAAAGAAATACTCTAGCTATATAATTCCTTCTTTTTTCTTTTCTTTTTTATCTTTATTATATTTTTAACTTCTCTTTATATAGCTACTTATTATATTTCCTTTATCTATTTACTATAGCTTAATTAGGCTTACCTTATAGCTATTAATCTAGCTTTTTACCCTTTTTCTATCTCTCTATTTTCTCCCTTTTTTCTCCTTCCTTTTAGCTATAACTTACTTTAACTTACCTTATAGTATATAGCCTACCCTATAGGTTAAGATGCCCTCTTAGGTCTACTTAACTTATAAGAGCAGCTATAGGGATCTACTAAAGTATATATATAAAAAGCACCCTTTTAAAGCTTATATAGATAGGCAGCTATAGCTATTAAGGCTAGTAAGCTGCCTTATCTATTATATAGCTTATTAAAATACCTATAAAATAAAAATATATAATATAAAAATCTATAATATAAAAGGTAAAATATATATCTTAATATAGCCTAGGGTAAAGACTAGAGCAGCTAATAGGGCCCCTTCCTCTATAGAGGAACCCTTTAGCCCTTTTAGCCCCTTTAGCCCTTTTAGCTTTTTAAAAAGAAGCTCTTTATAAAGGAAGAGGCTAGCTAAATCCCTTTCCCTATAGCTATAGAGACCCTTATAGTAACTAAGGCCTACCCTAGACCTTATATTACCTCCTTATATAAGGGCTTTAATAGGCCTTCCCTTATCCCCTAACTTACTTACCCTAGAGGAAATTAAGGCTTAAGTAAGCTAAAATAAGGGTTAAAAAGACCTAATAGAGGCCCCTAGTATAATAGAGGCTATAAAAGCTTTAAAAGCTCTCTTAAAAGCTTTAGAGATTAATATAAAGGCTTATATAAATACTATAAAGGCTAATAAGAGCCTTATAGAGAATTTTAAAACCCTAAAGGCTTTATATTAATAAACTATAGCCCTTATAATAGAAAAAAGCCCTATATAGAAGCTAATAGCCTTCTTAAAAGTCCTTATACTAAAGAAGAAGCTATATATTAAATAGGCTACCCTCTTTATAGTAATAGCTAAAAAGGCAATAAAAGCCTTTTATAAAAAGCCTTTTAAAAAAGCCTTATTATATTTCCTTCTTCTATTAAGAATCCTAGGCCTAGGGCTATAATAGGGTTAGCTTAAGGCTTTATTATAAGCTTACCTTATAGCTATCCCTAACCTAAAGACAGTATAGAAAAAGCAGCCTTCCTATAGGCCTAAGGTAGCTATACTTTCTATAGCTTTTAGCCTAGCCTAAAAGGTAATAAAGTTACTAAAAAGAGGCTACTTAAAGAAGGCTGCTAAAGCCCTTATAGACCTTATACCGCTAGTATTAAATTTAATAGAAAATAGAGCTATTTTACTAGAAAAATACCCTATAGGCCCTATAAACCCCTTTTAATATAAGACCTACTTTAGACTAAGCTAACTAATTATAAAGGAAGCTATTTTACTAGCTATAGCTTTTATAAGGAAAAAAAAGGCCTTAGGCCTTAATAGCTAAAATAGGCCTTTATTAGACTTAATAGTAAAAAAGGGATTCCTTATAGTAGCTTTCCTTAGGCTACTAACTAATATAATTAAGTAAGGTATAGCTTTAAGGGCCTCCTTATTATATACTAGCTGCCTTATAAGCCTAGAAAAGCTAAGTAAAAGGGTTAAGCCTATAGCTATAAGAGACCTAGTCTATAGGGTAGCTATAAAGGCAATCTTAATAACCTCTTATAGGCTTAAAATACTATTACCTTTCTAGCTAGAGGTAAATAGCCTAAGAGGTATTAAATTAGCTATTTTTCTATTAGAAGAGGCTATTATAAGTAGAAATAGTAATAATTTCTAATAGATAGCCTCTATAGACTTTTAAAATGCCTTTAATTTAATTAATAAGGTAGCTATAGTAATAGTTTTAACTAATTATATTTTTACCTTATATAAAGTAGCTGCCTAAGCTTATAATAAACCTTCCCTTCTTATTATAAAAGATAGATTTATATTAGCCTCTTTTAATAGTATAAGGTAAGGAGACCCCTTAGGGCCTTTACTCTTTTTTTTTACCTTTTAACTTACCCTAAAGGAGCTAATAAAG
This sequence comes from Fusarium pseudograminearum CS3096, assembly GCF_000303195.2. NCBI lineage: Eukaryota > Fungi > Ascomycota > Sordariomycetes > Hypocreales > Nectriaceae > Fusarium > Fusarium pseudograminearum. The sequence goes on along the minus strand of NC_031953.1, from coordinate 7,722,168 downwards.
AAGCTTCTTATAGTAACCTTAGCTATCTATTTAAATAACCTTTATATCTTAAATAGAGCCCCTTTTAAGACTTTAGAAGTAGTTAAAAAGGTCTTAAAAGAGTCCCCTTTTATACTAAATAAAGTAAAAAGCTAAGAAAAACCCCTTAAAGATTTATAGTAAAAAGGAATAAAGGCACTAAGCTCTTTTATTAGCCTTATAGCTCTTAAAAGAGCCTTTTTAATAAGGAAGATAGAGACCCTAAAGGAAGCCCTAAATGCCTTATAAGACCTTCTTAAGCAGTATAGCTTTTTACTTCTTAAAAGAAGTATATAGCTCCTTTTAAAATACTTATAAAGGCAGCTTAACCTTATAAGCCTTAATAATCTATAGGGAGAAGCTAATATAGTAATAAAGGAAGCTATTATAGCCCTTATAGTTAGAAGCTTTAATAACTACCTTAAAGAGCCTAGCTTAGACCTTTTAGCTCTATTAGTTAAGGAAGGCAGCCTAGGAATCCCTCTATATAAGGAGCTAGTATAAAGGTATTAAAGTTACTAAACCTCTGCAGAAGGCTTAAGCCCCTTATATATAGATATATAGTATAGTTATAGTATATTATATTATAACTGCTTAATCTTTTAATCTATTAGGAATATATAATATATTACTTATACTTTTATAATTATTATAATATAATATAAGTCTTTTAACTATATAAAAGTTATTAGTTTAATTCCTTATTAAAGGCTTATTAAGACTTATAATTATATTAAGCTTATATTAAGCTTATAAGGCAGTATATAGTTATCTATTATAGCTAGCCTTAGGGGTTAATATCTATTATATACTTTAGGCCTTAAAATAGGGCCTAATAGTAATTAAAGGTATTAAATATATTAAAATAAGCTATCTAGCTATAATATAGGCTTAATCTTAAGGGGTAGACTACTATAAGACCTCTATAATAACTTAAGATATATCGCTATTAAAAGGAAAGTAATTATAAAGGTATTAAAGTCACTAAACCTCTATAAAAGGCTTAGGCCCCTTATATATAGATATATAATATAGTTATAGTATATTATACTATAACTGCTTAATCTTTTAATCTATTAAGAATATATAGTATACTATCTATACTTTTATACTAGCTATACTACTATATTAAGTAGCTATAAAGGTAGCCTAGCTTACCCTAGAGAGGATTAAGACTCCCTTAGGGTCTTAGCTAGCCTAAAAGAGCCCTTAAAAAGACCCCCTTAAAATAGCTAAAAAAGTCCTTTAAGAGGCTAATAAGGCTAGGCTAAAGACTTACCTTAATACACTTTCAGCTAGCTATAAATAGGCTAGGCTAGAAAATGCTAGCTATTTAGGCTATAAGTAGCTTAAAGTCTTACCTATAATAAAAGACCTATCTTTTATAGACTTTAAGATTACTAAAGCCCTTAAAAGCTAGCTTTTTTACCTTATTAAGCCCTTTAGCCTACCCTATAGTGCCTATAGAGCTATAGCTACTTTTAGCTATAAAGATACCTATAAAGGTACTTCTAAAAGGTAGATTATAAAGTATAATATAGTAATTTAAGCCTTTTATAGAGCTTTAGCTAGCTAGCTTACCTTAAAGGTCTAGAAAAAGCCTTTAATAGATAAAGTAACTAGCTTATAAGCTAACCTAGCTATTACCTTAAGAATAAGCTAATACTATTATAATATTTAGATTATTACTATTTTAAAGGATTTAATTAGGGAAGAGCCCTATAAGACTCTTAAAGAGGCTATAGAGGAAAAAAGGAAGAAATATAGGTCTTTAAGGGCCTTTTTTTACCTTATTATTATCTCTATAGGAGGCCTTATAGAGCTAGAGACAGTAAAAAACTATAAGAAGCTATAAGACCTTATTAGCCTTATAGCTTTTACCTAGCTAGACTTCTCTATTAGCCTTACTTTTATTAAGATTAAAGTAATTTTAATTGCCTTTATCTCTAAGGATATACCTAAAGGTCTAGCTTCTTTTAGCTAGAATCCCTTTAGAAAGTCCTAATAGGCTATTATAGCCCTATATTTATCTTTTTCTATCTATTTATATACTTATCTCTTTCTATTTCTCTTATAGTATTTCTCTTTTTAAACCTTTATTAGATAAGCTTATAACTCTCCTTTTCTTTCTCTTTTTCTCTTTTTATTTTTCTCTCTATTTCTCTCTTTTATAGGCTTCTCTCTTTATTTCCTCTTATTTCTATTTTCCTATCTCTTTATATACCTTTCTACTTACTTATATATTATATAGTTAAAAGAAAGCAATTAGGTAAATAGAGCTTAGCTAATTTAAATACTTACTCTATTTAACCCTAACCCTATACTTATATACCTTCGCTTTATCTCTTACTTATAGTAGAAATTAAATAGTTTCTAGCTAGCTGTATTTATATTATATCTTATAACCTTAAATCTAGCGTTAAGAGGAACCTCTTACTAATAGATAAGCCCCTAGGCTTTCTAAATTAACTAATTAAATACTTTAAAGACTATAAGGTAAATAAAATTATATAATTCCTTTAAGCCTTTTAGATTTAAATCTAAATCTAAAGAGATAAGCCTATATAGAAAGTCTTTCTTATTAGTAAAGCCCTAAAGATATATTATATAGCTAAGCTAATTAAGCTAAAGAGATAGTTATATAAATTAATTTAGCTTTTCTATTATATTAATATCCTTTTAGATAATTAAGGAGTAATTCTTAAAGAAGTCTTTAATAGTAACTTCTTAATTAGATAGTTTTATTAATTTAGCTTTTAAATTAACCTTAAAATACTTACTATAAGGACCTTTTAGAAATAAGTATTAATAGTATACTTTAGATTAGAAATATAGACTAGCAGTTAATATTTCCTTACCTTTTATAAGTTTATTTTTCTTTTTAAAATAGCTTAAATTATAATAAATAACCTATAAATAATAATATAACTCTTATATTAAGGTATATATTTAATAGTAAGATAATATAAAAGTGTATTTAAAGCTATTTAGTCTTACTAAAGTAAGGTTAAAAATAGCTAGACCTAAAGGAATTAAATATAAAAGCCTTTTTAAATTATATTAGTTATAAATATAATTAAACTATTATATCTAATAGTATATATATTTAATAGCCTTATTTCCTTTTAAAAGGCTATAAGGAAACTAATAGAGATAATAATAAATATTACTTTTATATTTTACTTTATAGTAAGCCTTATAGATAAATACCTTAATAAATAGTATATAATTAAAATATTCTATTATAATTAAGATAAGACTATATAATTAAATAGAATTAAAAAGAGATTAAAGCTATAGATAGTAATAATAATAACCTTAATTTATTTATTAATTAATAGGTAAACTTTAATTTACTTTTATAATAATAAAAGTAATTTTTATACTTAGGGTTACTTAGGGTTAATCTTATATTTAATTAAATAGCTTAGGGTTATATTTATAATTTAATTAGTACTTAAGGTTACTTAAGGTTATTTTTATATTTAGCTAACTAAACTGACTAATTAGATTTCCTAGGCTATAGAGTAGTTATTATACCTTTAAAAGCTATACCTATCTAATTAGTTAGCTTTTTATATTAGTATTAAGTTTTAATTTAATTTAATATTAGAAATATAGTTTTTATATAGTACTTAAGAATATAGGGTTATTTTTATATTTAATTAAGTAACTTAAGGCTATTTTTATAATATAATTAGTACTTAAGGTAGCTTAAGGTTATTTTTATATTTAATTAATATATTTTATTTTATTAGCTATAAAGTTATTACTATACTTCTAAAAGTTATAACTATTTAATTAGTTAATATATTAAGTTAATTTTAAGTTTTAATTTAATTTAATATTAAAAATATAATTTCTTAAAATACTTAGAAATATAAGGTTTTTCTTATATTTAAGTAAGACTTAAGGTTATTTTTATATTTATTAAATTTAACTTCTTTTTAAAGTATATATTAATACTAATAGTAAGTCTAATTTTAATTAAGATAAGCTCTTAACTTTACTAATTAGCTTTAAGCTTAATTTAGTTAAGACTTTAATATAAATTAATTATATTAAAAACTAGCTAAAATAAATAAAAGAATTAATTACTTAACCTATAATAATAATATTATAGTTATAAAAACTGAAATTATCTAATTAGCTAGTTAATTAACTCTTTATTTTTTTTCCTAGGTATATAATATTAAGAATATTATTTTCTTAAAAATATAAGTTAGCAGTAAAATTAAATATAAGTTAAGGGGTAAGCTAATAGCGCTATATTAAAGTGCTATATAAAATAAATATAAATTAATTAACCTATAATTATAATAACTAATAGGGTTAACTAACTTATAATTATAATAACTAATAGGGGTAAGCTAATAGTGCTATACTAAAGTGCTATATAAAATAAATATAAGTTAATTAACTTATAATTATAATAACTAATAGTGTTTATTACCCTATTTACCTATTTATTATTTTAATTTTTCTTACTTTTTTAAATGCCTTTTATTACTTATAACCTAGCGTTAAAACTAGATTTATTTTATATATTAGCTTAAATATCTTTTTAAAATAGTAAAATAAGCTATAAGTAATATATTAGTAAAGTATTAACCTCTTATAATAAGAAGTAATAAATAATCTTAAGCCTTTTAATTATTATAAAACCTTTATATACCCTTATAATAATTATAATAAGTCCCTAATTATATAAAATATTATATATATATCTATTACTTATATTATAATACCTAATAATAAGAAATTCCTATATTTATAGTAGAAATCTATTACTTATATATATAAAAACTATTAATAGCTTTAATATTTTCTCTACTTTAAGATTATTATAATATATTAGCCTAAAGTTTAACTCTATATTACTATTATTTATTAATTTAACCTATTTAACTCTTAAGCTATTATTTTATAAGATCTTTTTAATAACTTAACCTCTATTAATACCTTTATTATATTAAAATAATTTATTAATAAATAAATACCTAATTATTTTATTAGCTATATTATCTAAAAGCTTATCTTATAGTATCTTAAGTAATTTAAGTTTAATAGGAGACTACTTAAAGAACTCTATAAAGAGTAATAAGTCCTTATAGAGTATAGTCTCTAACTATTAAACTGCTAATCTTATTATAGCCTATATATTAAAAACGCTAAAATAAATACCCTTATAAATAAGCTACTCTTTAATATTATCTTAGCTTATAGAGCTATATAATACTATATTATTTTATATAATTATATTAAAATTCTAAAGCTAAATAATAAACTATATTAATATTATTTCTTAGCTTTCCCTTTTACTTACTATAAACTATTAAGTTATCTTAAATATTAATAAGAAATAGCTTAAGCTATTCTTTTTAACTTCTTTTTAACTTTAATTTTATTATATTTTTTACTTAATAGCTTTAATTTATTAGCTAATAGTATATTTAATAATATAGAGATAAGAAATAGCTATAATAGTAAAAAGCTTTAGTATAAAACCTTTATACCTTTTTTAAGTACTATTTACTTAAATATTAAAAATAGTTAAAAAGCTAATAAAAATGCTATTATACTTTATATCCTTTATAAAATAGTTAAGAATAAAGATATATAGCTTAAGAATAGTAGTCTTTAATAAGTTAAAAAGTCTAGTAATTTTAAGTACTTTTAAATTACTGCTATACTCTTTTTAAGCTTTAATTAAATTATCTATATATTCTATTATAATATTATAAGCACTTTATTATTATATATTAAATTTAAATAATAGCTAATCTGCCTTATCCTTAAAAGATATATATTAAATAATATAAATAAGTAACTACTTAATAATAAATATATATCTTCTTTATATCTTAAGCTTAAATTAGAAATAAAATAGCTTTATTTTTTCTTTTATTAATTCCTTATAATTTACCTTAAATAAAGTATTTTAAGATATAATATTTAAAGTAATAACTGCCTTAATATAGTTAATTAGCTAATTAAATGCAATATATATAAAGTATAATTAAGTATTATTTAACCTAATTAGATTATTTAAATCTATTTTATATTTTATAGTAATTAAGTCTCTTAAAAAGTCTTTTTTCTTATTAAAGTCCTTTAAATAGAAAATAAAATCTAGCTAATAAAGCTATAAGTTTAATATAATAATATTATTCTCTATATTAATATATTTTACCTTTTAACTTTAAATATCTTTACTTTTACTTTAGAATATATTAATAGCCTATTAAAGTCTAACTTATAACTTATAGTCTTAAACCCTTAATTATTTAAGATTTAATCTTTTTATTACCTTAAATAGCTTACTTTTTAGCTTATTAAAAAATAATTATTAATAATAGATTTCTATTCTCTATAGATTATTACTCTTTTTTTTATTTATTATAATAGTTAAGTGATATTTACCTTTAAGTTTTATATTCTAATTATATTTAACCTTAAGATATTTTTAAATCTGCCTTAACTTTATGCCTATATATAGGCAATTAAATTAAGATAATATACTTTATTTTAAAATAAACTTATATTAAATACCTCTTTTACTTAATAGACTTAAAGCTATAATTAGTAATATATTATTAGGCCTAGGTAATAGATTAATATAAGCCTCTAGCTAAGCCTTAAAGATATTATATTTAAATATTTACTCTTATATAAGCTTAATCTCTTAACTATTAAAATTATATAAAATACTATAAAAATATAGCTTTACTTACTTATATATAACTATAATTTAATATATATAGCAGTAAAAAAGCTAAAGTTTTAACTTATAAATAAAATACTTTATTATAAATAAATCTAATAAGATTAAAGTCTTAACTTTACCTTTATATATTATAAGCTAATATATAGTATTAATATTTCCTTAAAACCTTTTTATTTTATATTAGTAATTTAAATTAAATATAACTTAAATATAATAAGATATATAATATAGCTATTATTAAACTTTATAAGTTAAAAATATATTTTAATTAGTTATAATAAATTAATTTATATTTATAAACCTTATTATTTAATAATTATAAAAAGAAAAGACCTTAAAGTAAATTTATTATATACTTATTAATACTATAAATATATATATTAATATTAATATTAATTAATTTATAAATATTTCTTTTATATTTTTATCTATTTTAAGCTTATTATAGCTATTATAGCTTTTAGAATACTAATTATTAATACCCTCTTATTTTAATTATTATAGTACCTATATCTTACTAATACTATAAAATTTCCTATATAAACTTAATTATTAGTAGGCTATAGATGCAAATAATAAATGTCAGGTGTGTCTTAAAAAGAGAGCGATACAAATGTCTGCATGCACCAGACTTCAAGCAAGCACAGACGCTGTACCTTTATACACATTATCCGGTACTAGGAATCAATATCGTGTCCACCACGTCTCCAATTTCTATGAATCACGAGACTGTTTCAGCAATCCACAGTGGCCACAACAAGACACAAAAGATGGCAGGAAGAGCAAGCACTTCTATTACCAGATTATGGGATCTAGCAGAGATCTCAAACTATGTAACAAATTTCAGGGAATCTACTGGCAAGGAAATTAGAAGGCATGTATGTGGGTAGCCTTGGCCAAATCTAGCTACAGACTTTCAACTACGTGACTAAATGCAATGCGCAAAATGCCATGGAATAACCAGTTGATCAAAAAAAAAAAAAAAAAGAACTTCTAATCAAAATCTACCTAGTTCTGGAATGTGGAAAGAACTCTTCCATTTAGAGAGTATAACTCCGTACGATCCCATGTTGTAGTGGTGGCAGGGGTCTTCCCCGCATTATAATAGCCGATGTATCTCTTAATTCTCGGGTCATTTATGAGCGAGGAGGATGAAGATAGTAATTCAGCCGTTGATCTGTCACGGGAGTTGACCTCGGCAATGCTACAGACAGATTCGATCATAACAACATCGTCAATGTCATATTACAGTAGCGAGTTCTAAAATCTATAAATACCCCCTCTGATGTTTACAAGTTGGATCGAGCTCTACGGTATCAAAGCCAGCGTTGAATATGGCCTTGACAATTTCCCGAGTCTCATTTGAGCATTACCGTACAGCCCTCGGGATTGCCGAGACTGAACCACGGATCTCTTGGAGATTCGATGGTGACGTTACGAACTGGGAACAGAGCTCATACGACATTGAGGTTACTCGGAGTGTTAACGATGAGCCTAAATCCTTTTCTTTCAATTCTTCCGACTCACTTTACCTTCCTTGGCCGGATACGCCCCTAGACGAAGCCGAACTTGCACACCTTAGGGTTCGCGCGCATGGTCTTGCTACAAGTGACCAACCCTCAACACCCTGGTCCGATTGGGTGTCTGTCGAAACAAGTCTCTCCAAGAAAGGTTGGGAGAATGTAAAACCCATTGCTTCAACCATTAAGGTCAACGTGAGCGAGCCGAAAAGGCCCGTATACTTCAGGAAGGACTTCGCAGTTCCTGATAGTTTCGAATCCGCGAGGCTTTATATCACCGCTTTGGGTATTTATGAAGCCGAGATTAACGGCAAGCGAGTCGGAGACCACGTCTTGGCTCCAGGATGGCAGTCGTACCATCACCGTCATGTCTATGATACATATGACGTTACAGACCTTATTACTCCTGGCGCGAATGCGATTGGAGCACTAGTTGGTGAAGGATGGTATGTCGGACGCTTAGGGTTTGGCGGAGGACAACGAAATATCTACGGGAACTCGACAGGTCTCTTGGCGCAACTTCACATCAAGTCGAAGAATGGCACTGTATCCAAGGTTTATACCGACACGACCTGGAAGTCAGGATTCGGACCAGTTGTTAACGGAGAGATTTATGATGGAGAATACTATGACGGTAATCTTGAGTCTGATGTTGAAGGATGGTCAGAGCCCGGATTCGACGATGCATCCTGGCATGACACTCGTATTCTTCCTGCAGTCCACGAGGTACTCGTCCCCCCGGATCAACCTCCTACCCGACGAATTCAAGAGGTCAAACCAAAAGAGTTCTTCGCGTTACCATCTGGGAAGCAGCTTGTCGACTTTAGCTAAAATCTGGTCGGCTGGCTACGATTAAAGGTTGACGGGCCTATAAATATAACTATTACATTGAGGTATACAGAAGTTTTAGAAGACTGGGAACTGGCTCTCTGACCGCTTTGAAAAGCCAAGGCCATAGATATAGTTAAGCTAGGCAGATAGGGCCTACTTGAGTAGGAGCTAAAGTTTACTTTTCATGGCTTCCGCTATACTTAGATTAATGGATGGCCTAAGGAGACACCGTTGGATAAGAACAGTGTTATGGCGATTGTTATCCATACTGATATAGAGGAAACAGGGTACTTCAACTGTTCACATAAACTGTTAAATAAATTCCACTCTAATATTCGCTAGTCGATAAAGGGCAACTTTCTTTCTATTCCTATAGATTATCCTCAGCGTGATAAGCGTTTTAGATAGACTGGAGATGCCTATGCTTTTTATCCGATATCTAACTATCTCTTTGACATAGCATCATTCTGGAAGAGTTGGCATAGGGATATGTGGTCTGAAATGTCGATTAATGATACCATAGTTGCCCCGTTCTATGTCCCTACTGTTCCCTTGGCATTTGGTATAGTACTAATTCCTGCTTCAGTATGGGGAGACATTATAGTCTCTAATCCATAGAACATTTATCAAGCCTTTAGCGATAAGGGACTTTTATAGGAATATCTTCCTCAGGCCTAAGGCTAGATAGATCGAGGAATTTCCAGGAATAAGGCTGGCCTATAGAATTGCAGCACGTTCCAGTTTGGAGATTGGCTAGACCCCCTTGCCCTATCTGATAATCTAGGGAGTATAATAACTAGCTAATATTTGGTGTCAGATGTATACTTGGTTAAGATGACTGAGATCCTTATACAAATTGTTATTGCGCTTGGGAAGTCGGATCTGGCTGACAAATACGAGGCACAATAATTGGACCTCAAGGATGAGTTTCAGAAAGCTTGGGCACCAGATGGGAAGTTATCAAATAGGACTCAAACCGCTTACGCATTGTCTGTGGGATTTAATCTCTTCAAGGATAAAGGACAGAGACATAAGGCAGCGGAAACATTGCGCGAGATTATTCGGGAGAACGACTATCTTGTCGGCACTGGATTCGCAGGTATATTACCTCTCGGCTTCGCTTTGAAGGATGCCAATGCCACGGACGATTTCTACCGAATGCTCCTTCAAGAAAAGGTCCCGTTATGGTTATATTAAGTCGTCATAGGTAGTATAACGACCTAGGAAATATGGGATAGTCTCTTGCCGAATGGAACAGTTAATCCGGGCGAGATGACCAGTTTCAATCATTACTCTTTTGGGTCTGTTGCCAATTGGATGCATCAAGTCATTGGGGGGATCGCGCCCCTCGAGCCAGGATACAAGGCAATCTCCATTGCGCCTATTCCAGGAGGTAACATTACACATGCAAGCGCGAGGCTTGTTACTGGATATGGTACAGTTTCGACGAATTGGAGGTTGACGGATGCGGGATTCCATTTGAAAGTGAGAATTCCACCCAACACCAAGGCTGAGATCAACCTGCCTGGGACAGATAAGAAGGAAATTGTTGGATCTGGATTATATGAGTTTCACCAATTGACCTGAAATGTCAATAACATCCAGATGGGATTTAGCAAGAAATGCGGCGATGTCTCAAATATCATATGTCATTCTTTCTGTACTATACCTTGATATCTTTTTGCAACAAATGGTCGGAACATTTAGCATCGGCCTAGTATCGTATTGAGTCTTTTGCTCTCGGTGCAAATCGTTAAATCTCCTAAAGATGATGCTTGTAAGCCCAGACACTTAATAAACTCGTTCTTAAACGGGCCAAGTTCCTCCTGTTGCATCTGCCGTATTCTGCGCTCTTCAAACATGAATGCAATCTTAATTTCCAGCCTATGCCCTGGAGGGAAGGAGGAGTTTTTCAGCTTGCAACCATCCTTTTAAATTCAGGGCGTGACTTCCTTGTCACAACCCTGCCTAGCCCCCAAACTCAGAGCCAACATGCAGATTGTGGAACCAATATCCACAACCTCGAACCAACATGCATAATTACGGGACAGAGATTGAAGTCGTATAGGCTCCCACGGCCCAAATAAAATCTTGTCACATTTTCCTACCTGCTTGCCTCGCTTCCTTACCTCGTACTTCATCCTTTCTTACAACGGTTCAAGTAGATTCTGTCACGATGTTGCTGAACATTCTATTACTTACGCTTGTCTGGATGAGCCGTCCTATACTTGTTTGCGGAAACCTCTCACCTTTCTTTACCCGCTATCTGCTCAGGTCGTCAGACTACAACGCAGGGGACAGTATACGAAGAGCTTTTAGTACCTCCGGCTCAGAAAATAGAGACACCAAGAAAGAGAACAGCACTTCCCTAGACAAAAGCTGGGAAAATGCTATATTGTTTGCTTATACAGCGTATGTCGATTTTCCCATCCCCTTTTGTTATATTTTGGAATTTCAATCCTGACCACGAGCATATTCGTATGCAGTGAGCAAGACCTAGATCCTAAGCAAGGGAATACCTCCATTTCAGCCGGTATAGAAATAACATGCACAGCATGCTATATCAAAGGAACAGCCACGACCAGATTCATCTCCGATAAGGACTTCAACATCAGCCGGGCTCTGGATGATTTGACGGATCAAGTCGAGAACGAAATCTACAATTTAAGGACCGAAGTTGCGAATTACACAAAGGAATATATAGATCAGGTAACAGATAACCTGGAAGATGGATTCGACATGGACGATTTCAATCTGCCAACCATGGATTTCGACCTCAATATTGATCTTCCTGAGATTCCAGAGTTCCGAATTGAATTCCAATTCGATGGCTTAGAGGTGTACATGCTCGTTGACACAGTATTATCTGCTGGTGCCACCTATACTCTGAACTTGTATACCTCTACTACGCCTGCAGGGTTTGCAGTTCGTCACAACCTGGAAGTTGGTGTCATCTTCACTGTTGACCTCATTGTGTCTGTAGAAGGTGAAATTGATATCAGTACCGGATTCCATCTAAAGCTAGATGATGGCGTGACGATTGAACTTGGCATCTTCTCTAAGGAGATATCGAATATGGTTATGTAAGTCACCATTTGACAAGATTGTTATAGCATAAGCTAACAGTATATTTAACAGCAATGGTGGCGAGTTTGAATTTCTCCCAGTCACTGTCGAGAGTGCTGGTGTAGTGTTCAAGGCTGTCCTTCGTTTGGGGATACAAGCGGGTTTTGAAATATCATCATCTGACGTATCTATTGCTGGAAAAGACATATTTCGTATTGGTGCTGGCATTGAAACGGGCGTTTATGCTAATATTGCTGAGCTGATCACTAATGTCACTCTTTCCACCGAAGAGGACGACCAATGCGGTCTTCGCGTCGAGGAAGCATATCAACTTGCTGTCGGAGCTGCTGCAGGAGCTTCGGTTGCCATTGAAGACATAACGTGGGGACCAGCTGTCGAAACCGAAGTTCCTATCTTTTATACTACGCTGGCACAAGCTTGTGCCGTGCAAAGAAGCAGTGGCGCTATATCTGCATACCAGGCAACTCTGACATCTGCTGCCCTCGCAATAAGAGGTGAGGATGAATATGAAGCGGAGATGGAGACAACTACGATCTCTGAAGAAGCGACTTTCATTGCTGTAGCATGTGAGTCGGAGGGACTAGTCAATTGTCCAGCATCCCTTCAGAAAACGTCCAGGTATACAACTACTCGAACACATGTCACTGTAGTCCCGACCGACAGCGAAGCCTTTTTTCCTGACTCGGTCAGATTCACGTCTGTGAGACCAATTCCGTTTGGAGACTCTGCAAAGAAGTTGTTTACAACATCAGGCATTCCCGAATCCTACGTTCCGCAGCCCCCGACACATTCGGCTACTACCAGCGCAACTGATGATGATGGTGATGGTAATGAAAATACCAGCTCAAACGCAAAGAGCGGAAGATTGTCTAATAGTGTCATCATCGGTCTGAGCGTCGGGCTTGGAGTACCTTTTCTCTTGGGCGGAATCGCTTTCATTTTGTAAGTGAACCCATCGCAGTCTTCGTTTCCCGTTTAACAACCTTGGCTCTGCGCTGCTGAGTTGTACTGAATTTGATTACTAATCTTTCTATTTCTTCAGCGTTTGGAGACGCAAAATGCGACTTTCTAAGGAAATATTGTCAACTTCTATCCAGACTGTTGAGCATACACCACCGTCTTCCAAGACTGCAATTGCATCTGTAGTCGAACTGAGGAGCCTTTGATCCTGTCGAGTAGTCTGGTGTAGACGTTTATGTTAGAAAGAATCTTGTTGGGGAGATGGCAAATGTTGAGGGTCGTAGTGGACTTTGACGATGCAAGCTGGGTGTTGTGTGAGCCAATCATGGAGGTAGACATCGCGGTGGGAGTGGCCGGGTGAAGCTGACGCTTATTCTGCCGTATAATTTGACCACGAAATAAACGGGGATCTCGTCTACAACTGAAATCTGGAGACTCATTTATCTGCATCCACATAAGTGCCCTAATTATAGGTACTATAAAAAAGACAAGTATTAGCGCTTATGGGATTATGGTTAATTGTTTAGGACTCCTTTATAGAATAATATTTAAGTGTTATATAAGAATCCTACTATAAACCCCTTATCTAATAAGTCCTATCTGGGTTAAAAAGCTAGAATATATACCTCTATATTATATAGAGGATTATTATAGCGGAATATTAACCCTATTAAAGGAAGACTAAGGTAATCCTTTTAGCTATTATATTATACTACTAAATCCTTCTAAATATATAATAGCTTCTCATATATATTATTAGCTAATCTATAGTAACTAGTTAAGGGAATTATTTTAGTAATAAGTTAGAAAAGCTTAAGGGCCTTAATAATCTGCCTATAGTATAAGAATAGTATAACTTTACTTATTTAGTTAAGTAAAATAGAAAGTTTTTAAGCCCTTATTATAAAGAAAAAGTATATAAATATTTTTAAGAATTAACTATATATAAATACTTCTTACCAGTTAATAATCTAAAAATTAATACTAACCCTCTCTTTAATTATATATACCACTATTACTTCTATTATATTTACCCTCTCTAGTCTTACTGCTGCCTTACCTTAAGTTATCTCTAATAAATTAATTAAGTTTTATAAATATATATATACTGACTCTATTACTTGCAGTAAAATTAGAACTAAATAACCCTACTTTAGCTTTATAGGTAACTGTATTAATAAGCCTATCCCTAGAACTGGCTTAGCTATAATAGTAGTTAGGGAGGTTAGTAAGTATTTCCTTATAGGATAGATTAAACCTGACTGTATTAGTAAAGTAGTCTTTATTATATCTAATGTTGGAAAATGCGTTAATTTAGGTAGCACTGATATTTAGAGCTGGTCTAATAATATAAAGCCGTTTAGGAAGTAGAGGGAAGGCTTTATATATAGGGGAAGAAGAGTTATAAACAAGGTATATTAAGCCATATCCTATACCTCCTAAAAATCTATATATAAGCAAATTCTATGTAGAGCTAAGAAATCTTAACCTCCTAGCCTTTCCAATTGCCTAATGATTTGCTGTGCTTCTCTGACTTACATTGTCAGCAATGGCTAAGATGAAAAGGATGAACTGCTTTAAATAAAGATGAAATTTTTCGAATGTCACTGATAGACAGAACAGGCGATACAGTACTTGGTGAATCATTGCTAGAAGCCTTGGTCTTGTAGCATTTTGTTCACTCGTGCGTAGACAATACGGAGGAATAGATTTAAATCTACCTTGTGAAATCTCGTTACCCTATACCGCCGACGAATGCGACAATGATGTCACGATCCCTATTGACACACAGTTACTTGGGAGAGAAATGACCCAGATTCAGAGCGCCAGGTATATCTCTGGGAGGCAGCCTCTTCGCCCGATATTCGCGAGCGTCAACTCCTTACGGAGATCCTTTCTTCTCACTATCTTGAGACAGTAAAGAAGAAAATGGACATGAAATACATCGACGATAATCTAGCCACGTCGGCACTCATGGCATCACAGCTTGGCTCAGTCTGTTGCCGTTTGGACATTATGCTCCATGGGCATGCCAAAAGTGCACAAAAGAGTGAAGTTTGGCCGTCTTACATGAAGTCAGAAATGGTTGGAAATATTCCCAATGCCAGGGCTTTGGCCAGGGAAGTTCCCAGTACCATATAGACGCCTTCTGCTTCTCGACCAGCATTTACATATCAAGTTTCATCATCCGATACTCCAGTGCCCAGTAATATTACAGCCAGTCAGGCTGAACAAGATCTCATTTTTCGTATTAACTTGACGTCTTTTACTGCGGGAAAATATGAGCTGAAGTCCATCATTATCACATTACCTTTTGGGGAACCTACAGCCAAGCCGCCAGTGCTGATGCCATGGTATAAAGGAAGCGGGGCAGAGATGACGTCCAACATTCGCTTCAATGCCATGGTCGACACGATTACAAGAGATGGGAAGGCAACCGGCCCTGTTTTGGGGATGGTGCCCCGCAGTCGACGTGGCTATGTTCCTGTGACGAGTTGCGATGAGCTCAGTTTCGTTCTCAGTGGTGTACTGGTGAGCCAAGTCACCCAGAAGACCAGTGTGACACTTTCAATAGATGAGAATTATCGCAAGCAAGGGACTTGGAAGCCAGCAATTAATCCAAGACCAATCATTCTTATGCCTAGAGATGGACCAGGTGGGTCGACAAGACTGCGCCTGTTCGGAACGAGGAAGATCAAAGGGGGTCTGTTGAGATATTGACGGAACACGTTGTTTTTACAACATGAGTTTGTAGCATAGCTTGTTCAACTTTGTTACAATAGTGTTGGATTGACTACCGTGAAAGCAATCGGCATCAGCATATATCCTAGGGGACAAATATATTCTTCATACTGTGACAGCCTCGGGGTACGCTTACCTCTTATAGCTAACGTAAGAAGTCGTGATAATTAAACAACACTACTATACCAGCCCCAACATAATATCCTCGTGGGTCAGGCAGGTATCTTGGCGTCTTGGCTACTACTAATCTCACTTATATCAAGCTCGAGGCATGATTCAGCCCTTTTTCTGTCTTTATAATTTATCGACTATTGAAACTAAATGCTCAAAGCAGTTTGTCTAATATTGTTAGTATTTACATTTGCTCCTCATTTAAACCCATATATACTGCCCGAAGCTAGCATCAAACCCGAATCTATGTCCTGCATCCTCGGCATTGGTCTCTTCCGTCGGAAATTCAATCCAGCCTCGCCACTCGTAGCTGTTACATGATAACAAGCCCCTAGAGGAGGATCGAATCCTCGACGTGGGAGAAGACGACTGTCTCAACTCTCGCCTCATATCCAGTGAGATCGAAGCTCATAAGCAACACCAAAGTACAGGCAGCGTGCAGAGTCCTTCAAGAGCCCGCCAAGCTAAGGCTCCTCGATCAATCTGAACCCTCAGTATATTTCGAACCTTGCAACATCAGGCCTTCCGGTGTCGAGGACAGCGTGGGTCAACCATTGAAAGGAACGATCTGCTACAGGGCATTGGAGTCATGATGCTCAAAAAAAAAAAAAAAAAAAAAAGTGTAATTGAAGATGGAAACCCTATCCCTAGGAACGATCTGCTACGACCATTGCCATTATGAATTTCTACGAGTGCGATAATGGAAGGAGGTCCCAAAGCGCCCGCAGACACTCGGGCAGTACCACTAACCTGCTCCGCCCATGGCTTACCTCGTCGCGCTCGGCTGTGCAAACAAATCCATCGCCCTTACAGGGTGGGAATCCACCATCGCATTTTTTTGATGTCAGTCATTGATCTTAGCTCAGGTGAGCAATACATACCTTGGCCTTTTTTACTCGACATCTTCTTAGGCTCTTGGCACTCTCCAACGTCTATTGTTGAGGCTATTGCAATCCTTCTCATCCTGAACGGATGTGAAATGCGATGCGGCATGCTTATGAGGACCAAAAAGGAAGTATGCCAAAAGAAAAGAATATGGGAGAATCATTCGGAAACTGTGACCTCAGTGAAGAAGGTAAGGTCTGAATTTTTCATACGACAGTGGCTCCGAGTATCTTGTTACTTGTTATTCTATATTTCTGTACTAATATCCTTATTCGGGTGTCATTAGACAGAATGCTCAACGAATAAGATCTCCCATTATGGCACTAGGCCTTCACTAGACCTGTTTGACGCCCGGGATGTCGTTGACCGGTCTAACGATTGCATCTCCATGTCTATCTTGACATGGATCTTTCCGCTGAACCCACCACCGTCGAGTTGCTCCCAGTCGGATACTGCTGGGTGCTTTGGAATGATACTGACAGAGATAATCGGGTACGATGGTATAATATTTTACATAGGGAAGCCGAATAATCGTGCAGAGTGATGCCCTGTTTTGAGAATTAGTTCGGCTTCAACAAGACATGTCAAGCTCAAACCTACAAAGCCGCAACTCCTAGGATTATGGCGACTGAGAACTTGCTTGCCCGCTTCATATTCACCTGGTATAGCATAAAGACGGGTAAGACAGCACAGATCCAGTCTGTTACAACTGCACCAGTCGACACAAGATATCCGAGACTTGCGATAACGATTGTCGGGGCGCATATTCCCTCATGACCCCAAGCGGTAGATATCGGACTGCAGATGACGAAAAGCCCAATAATGACAGTGGTTGTAGAAAGTAATACGAATGCGAGGGTACACCAGATGATGATACGGTGGAGTCTGATGACAGCAATTCGAAGAAGTGTGACACAGATGGAGCTTTTGAGGAACAGTAGTGAGATGCAATAGGTAACTTGGAAACACCATAGAAACTAGGTAGGTAGATATAAGCGAAGTGATCTACTTCTCGGCGCGACCATCTAAAACATACCTTTCGACCATCATTCTGAAGATAAGCATTCAGATCAACGTCCCTGGTGCCGAGGCCAGCATACGTGCTGCGTGCAACAATACCGCTCACGCTCACGTATAGCATCTACCATTAAAGCCTGTCAGTATCAGATCAGGTTGTCTTGCGTGATGCAAATAATTGAGGGATGTGTTACTAACCCAGCCAACAAGCATAAGACTATCATCCACGCCAAAGATCCTATGCTGAAGTCGAACCTAGCATCTTAGAAAGATAAC
This sequence comes from Fusarium pseudograminearum CS3096, assembly GCF_000303195.2. NCBI lineage: Eukaryota > Fungi > Ascomycota > Sordariomycetes > Hypocreales > Nectriaceae > Fusarium > Fusarium pseudograminearum. Next base: position 7,703,934 of record NC_031953.1, on the reverse strand, counting down.
AATCGTAGTTGGAATAAGGAACAATATCGTAAGAACAAGGATCGTATGCCCAAGGCCGGTGGGCGCCACTGATGTTATTGTAGCATCGATTACCATTATCTGTCTTCTCACAGTAACAGACAAAGATCGAGCTTCTATGGAAAGAAGGAAAGAAAAAAGGATCGACAAGAAAATATTTATTAGGTATAGAGAAGTCTTTCCCTTTAGTTACCTACATGGCTTGAGCTCTCCCTTTACCCCTGGCCCCCGCTTTAACCTCATGCTCTCAATGCTTCTCCAATTATCGACTGCCGGTACAATACTAAGCTACACCGTTCAAGCGGACTCCCACCCTACCCTCAGCCTTCCCGCCTTCACTCCACAAAAAGCTCGCCATATCCATCCCCCTCCCCAGCGACAACATCCGCCTTCAGCGTATCAGCGTAATCGCTGCCTTGCCACTTGCCCTCCAGTACAGGGTATTCCTTCTCGGCCCATACATCCTGCAGCCTCTTCGCACTCTTTAGGAACCTCTCCCGGACCTCCTCATAGCCCTCGACAGCCAGCTTGCCATCGCGCTTCACGAACTTGCCGTCGACCATGACGTCATGAATATCTCCGACACTGGCATGCAGCATAACCGCCGCAACGGGGTCGTTCCAACCGAGCAGCGCCGGTGACTCCCGCGCGTTCCACACCACGAGATCTGCCTTTGCGCCCTCGTTGATCACGCCGAGGTCGTGGCGGCGCAGGGCTAGACCACCGGACCTTGTCGCTAGCAGGAAGGCCTGGTTGACCGTCTCGGGGGTGCTGCGGGGGACCCTCCAGGTCTCGAGGACCTGGTTGAAGAGCCGGTACCGAGTTGACTGCAGCCAGATGCGCGCCTGCGTCAAGATATCAGTCGAGAAGGTGAAGTGGGTGTCGACGCCTAGAGCAGCCTGGTCCTGAATCAGGTACGAATGCGGGTGCGTTTGGCCGTAGTGCATCTCCGATTCGGGTGTGATCGAGACGTAGTGGTTGTTCTGTCGGAGCAGATCCCGGTCGTTGGCTGTCAGGAAGCTGGCGTGAGAGAAGATGATCGGGATATCGCCCTCCAAAACGTCCAGCCCAGCCAGGTCAGATGGCAAGTTCGCGAAGCCCCAAGGTCCGCCCAGACTATGCGTGGTAATCACCGGGACCTCGATTTCCTGCGCAAGATCCAGTATCTTACTCCTCTCCTCGACATCGGGCTGCGGGCCCCAGGCGTCGTACGCGATACCGATCATACTGGGCGAGTCTTTCCAGTTCTCACTTTCGTAGATCTCGCGGAAGTTGGCAATCTGCTCTTCGATTGTTCGGGAGCCCTCGGTACCCGTCGGGCTCTCGAAAGCGTAGCACCAGAAGATGCGACCACTGCTCTCCACAGAGGCATTCAGTCCCGCCCATGACGTTTCATTGCTCCAGGTGTGGTGCGCATGGTCGACCATCGTGGTGACACCAGCATTGAGAGCCTCGTAGATGCCTGCGAGCTGGCCAATGTAGACATCCTCAGCGCGGAAGTCTTGTCCAGAAGCAGGTGCACCATAGCGCATAAAGTATTCGGCAAGGGTTGTGTTTGAGCCGAGTGTCTTCAGACCAGTTTGCCAGCCGTGTCGGTGCGTGTCAATGAAGCCGGGTGTCAGAATCTGTCCAGAGACATCAATCACGTCCACACCGTCGCCAGCGTCGTCTTTGGAGCCGGGCTCTTCATTAACGGCGACAATGTGGTCGTCCTCCACGAGCACAGAGCCATTGCGGATGACCTCGAGCGAACTCGTGTCGTTGTTGAAGCCGATAATGGTGCCGCCCCAAAACAGCGTCGAGGAAGCCTCGGCAGTGGCAGTGAACAACGGCAAGACGCTGGCCAGCGCAAGTGGGTTCATCTGGTAGGGTCGCATCACGTGGGCCTAATGACGTAGTGGTACTGGTCCGAGGCTGGCAGAGTCGCAAGATCGAACTGCTGGCAACACCTGGGTTATCGAGCTAAGGAGGGCCTATTTATATAGCCGTCGCATAGTAGCAACGGCTTGGCGCAATAAGGGTAATGTCTTCGACTCATGCAACATTGATTATGGTAGCAAACATGTGGATCAGCCCGAGCCTCCGGGGCCCGCCTTGCTTTCCGGACACGACGCGCTACGAGGCTACGAGGTGGAGAACCCAAGCCGGATTACGGTAGGAAGCTTCTGAAGCATCATGATGAAGAGCGTGGCATTATCGCTAAACGCGAAATGAAACGCGGGTTAGGCGTGGCTAAAATCGGTTCTTTGGGTCCGGAAGGTAAGTCTGAAGGTTGAGACGGCCAGTCATCATGGCGAATGAGCCTGAGAACGCGGTTCCGCGCGGTGAGTTAAAAGGTTGTGTTCTGCCAAGGATGCCAACAAGATGGACACGTCATCTCAGGGTGGGGGCCTAGAGACAGTTGGACCTTTTAGCCTTCCTTTTCCATTAACTGTTAGCAGCATATATATCTCGAAATAAAATAGGTTAAATAGGTAAGTTAGATCTATACTAATAGGAGCTAATAAAGACTTTCTATTTCTTTTTATATTAAAAATAATTTATTAATTACTAACTAATATAAAATATAATATTAAAGGTATTAAAGTTAATATAATATATTTAATAAGTAAGTAATATAAATAAGTAAGTAATATACTTTTTTCTATACTTTTTATTATTTATATAATTAAATTACTATAATAAATTAAATTAATTAAAATTCCTTATTATATTTTTCTTTAAATACCTTTAAAATTACTTAATAGGTTTTTATATTATATTTAGTCTTATTATATATAATATATTTAATAAGTAAGTAAATTAAATAAGTAAGTAAATTAAAAATCTTAATATTTAAATTTATAATTATAATAAGATTATAATAATCTATTTAATTAATTAAAATTACTTATTATATTTCTCTTTAAATACCTTTAAAATTACTTAATAAGTCTTTATATTATATTTAATTTTATTATATATATTATATTATTAAATACTTAATTTAATTAATTTTCTTTAATTATTACTTTTTAATAATTTATTTATTACTTATATATTAATATCTATTTAATTAATTACTTATAATACTTCTTTTATAATTATAAAGTCTCTTTTTTATAATTTAATTCTTTTTAACTTTTAATATTAATTTAACTTTTTATTTCTTTTTTAAAGGTTTTAAATTTTATTTTTTATTAAAGTAATCTTATATATAATTCTTTTTATTATTTTAATAAGAGATTAAATAGCTTTAATAATTAACTTTAAAGAGCTATTTTAATATCTTTTAATTTAACTCTTAAGGTATTTATTTTAAGATTAAGCCTTATTAGCTATTATTAAAGTCTTTAAAATCTAAAGAGAAAAAGGTTTAATAATTTTTATTAAAAGGGTTAAAGTCTATAATTATATATTAAACTTTAAAATAATATAATTTAAATTAAAAGGAATAAGCCTAGCCCTTTTAAAACCTCTTTATATATTACTTTTA